>NW_024539600.1:0-190260 GCF_016647785.1 Suillus fuscotomentosus
CTCAAATATCACGTGCTGAGGTCCGGGTGTTGGGACTAAGTACCCCGGCACTCAGGACTCCCATATGTCAAGTCCCGAGTTCCAATTATTGAATACCGAGGCTTGCATCCAAATTATTTAGTCCCACATATCACTTGGGAAATGCTCAAAATTGAGTATTGAGGTCCGGATCACAATTGGTACATGGTATTCATTTGTTGGAATGTATATAGGTCACAATGCTTGCTCTTTGTTTGATCTTTCACACGCTGTATGGACCATCCACACTAGCCCATCCACATGATGGAACATCAGCATAAATATGAACAGCATCCCTCATATACCATGCCCAAGCAATCCGATCCCCTTCCACATCATACACTCCATGTCTCACAATCTTTCCAGAAAACACAATCATACAGCCGAAATTGTACTTGAACTCCAGCTGAAGGTTTGGCATTGTCATCCGAGCATTAGAATAGTCCCCCACGGTGGTGAGAATGTCGAAGCATTCAGCAATGGACATGTGGTCTCGATGATGGGGGGTTTCCCGATTGGAAATGATGGAGAGGGTGTTAAACACGGATGCCCAGTACTGCAGGGCCTCCGGCATCTGTGGCAGATCCTTGCTTACTGCTATATTTCCAAGGTTTGACAAGGTTCTCAACCCTGCCCAGTACTGCTCAGGATGCATGACTCTGAGTGCCGTGGACGTGATGGCTGCTGGCCTTGCAATGGCTTTGAGGATATTCTCGCAGGAAGGTCCCTTCAATGATGCAGATACCTCCGGATCGGACACATTCTTTGGGATTGGTAAGTATGACTGCCGGAATCACCATCTCATCAGATCCTACCTCGTGTCCCTGTTGAAACCATGCCGGAGATAGATTGATGCATCCGGGAGTTGCTCCAACATCTTCCGAGCCCCGGTTGAACAACCTTTGATTAGTTCGCCAATTGCCATCAGCCCTTACACTTTTTTCGAGGCTTGGAGAGAGCAAATAGGTGGCCTCCCTGATTTCCTTCTGTAGGTTCCATTAATATTCGATATCCATCGAGTAACAATGTATATTACACACCTGGGTGGTGTCTGTCAGGGCGTCTAGGAGATACCATGCAATGATGGCACCGGATGCATCAAGAATTATTGCAGGTTCATCGACCAACCTTTTGCCTTCATGGCCAGGAGGACACCTCTCAAGCAACCTCGCCTCTTTATGTTCATTATGCCCGGTGTCCTTCGGGGAGATCAATTTGCTATATCTTGCAATATCCATCTGCATCTGAACTGTCATGCAGGAATTTGAATGATAAATAGAATTTTCTGAATCTGCAGGAAGACCCACTGGGATTTTTAGATGCCTTTATGAGTACATCAGCCAAGTGATCGCATGCCATCACCAGATCAGTGTCTAGGTTGGGGGAAGGTATGACTGGGCCTCCTCCAGTCTTCTCTGCCTTGAATTTCTGTTCAGTATATTCCCCTGCTTCATAAGTCACAGTCAGGGCCCAAGTGCGCCAGATGTTTATGCTATCAGGAGGGGAAGGGGAAGAACTGTTCATGCTGGATGTCCGGACTTTGGTGTTATAGGGGGTGGAGATAGAGAGGATCAGATAAGGGAGCCATGGATAATTTTGGCTGCTGTCAAAGATGTATTATTATCCATTGCTCAATGAAATACTACCTTATTGGAAGTGTGCTGGTCATCAGATATTCATTTGTCGACTCCCGGGTCCCGGTACTCGGAAGTCGGTACGGTTGACCCATATTTGGGTGGTCGGAATTTGGCGTCTCATAGGGCAACACAAGCTTCGTACTGCCATATCAGGAGATCACCTGCTGCTCCGGGAACTCGGTAACTGTGATTTATTACCTCCTCTGAGTAAGGTTGACTCGCTGGTCATCGGATATTCATTTGTCGACTCCCGGGTCCCGGAACTCGGAGGTCGGTACGGTTGACCCATATTTGGGTGGTCGGAATTTGGAGTCTCGTAGGGCAACACAAGCTTCGCACAGCCATGTCAGGAGATCACCTGCTGCTCCGGGAACTCGGTAACTTTGATTTATTACCTCCTCTGAGTACGGTTGACTCACATTTTGGTGGTCAGAACTTGGCTTCTCGTAGGGCAACACAAGCTTCGCACCGCGGATTCCACATTCTGCAAGACAACCTAAGCACCATCAGAGGCCATGTCAAGAGAGCACCTGCTGCTCTCTTCAGAAACATCTCAACTTCGGTTGGCCATTTAACATGGAAAGTATTAACTAAATTATGTGTTGAGTTCCGGGTCCCGGAACTCGGTACAGTTGACTCCAATTCTGGTGGTCGGAACTTGGCTTCTCATAGGGCAACACAAGCTTCGCACCCCGGATTCCACATTCTGCAAGACAACCTGTGCACCATCAAAAAGTATTAACCAACTTATGTGGTGAGTTCCGGGTCCCGGAACTCGGAACTCGGTACAGTTGACTCAAATTCTGGTGGCCGGAACTTGGTGTCTTGTTGGGCAACACAAGCTTCGCACTGCCATGTCAGGAGATCACCTGATGCTCCGGGAACTTGGTAACTTTGATTTATTACCTCCTCTGATTTGGTTGATGTACAACTACCTCAGCTCCATCATGTCTACAATTATGATACACATGGGCCCACCCATCTATATTGTATACCACCCTTGGCCCACCCATCTAATACAACATCCCATACAACACCCTCGGCCCACCGGTCTAATTAATATGCGTCTGGGCCCACCCGTATAGTACAATATTTTATAATACCCTCGGCCCACCCGTCTAATTTAATATGTGTCTGGGCCCACCCGTGAATGTGATAACAAGTACCTACCCATCTATCTCATACACATCTACCTTAATACACCCATCTGCATAATATCCAGCTACCTTGGCCCACCCATCTACCTAATATTCATTTACATCGGCCCACTCATCTACTCTATATATTCCCTGCATGGGCCCACCCGCCTCCATCGGGAATAATTTGCCTCCCGGCCCATACGTCATAGTCGAGAATATTTTTATCATGGGCCCATGGTCCGCTGGCCCGTATCATACGGGATATTATGCACGTCTGTTCCCTCGTATTATACGGAGATAGGTCACTGTAGTATGTGGATGTATGGCCCGCTCGCAAACCTGATATGGCAAGACTGGTATGTATCTTTCTTGTCATGAGCTCGCATCTCATTCTTTTTTAGTTATACGATGATCTATCAACTTGGTGGTCAGACCTCAAGAAGATAGTTGTTGCCATCACTTCTTCTGTATACACTCTCATCCCGCGTACTGATCTTTCCACTCAGGAGCACGTGAATTGGGTCGAAGCAGCTGCTGCAGACTTGCTGGATAAGTCTAAATATTTGCGTGACGGGAAGGATGAATTGGGGAAGACTAAAAATTTTGCTCACCCTGGACTTCGCAAAGCTGCCATTCTTTTCTTCTACGTAGGGTCTTATCACATCACTCATAGGCGACCAGACATCTTTTGCAAGCAGATACCACTCAATTGTTTAGCTCTCGTCGCTACAGTGGTATCATCTCAATATTAACACTACTGGGAATGTGCTGACACTTTTTTAGTTCAACTGTGTCTTTGATGGTCTCAAAAAAAAAATGGGAATGGGAAGACTTACCCCAATTTTTCATTGAAGGATTACCTGTGCATATACAACAGAATGTTGAGACTACTCGAAGACATTATGAACGACCCTTATCATGGCCCAAAATTGGTGCAGTGGCTTCGTGAGTGGGCGGAAGCAGGATGGTATGGATATGAGGCTTTGCATAGTATTCGACACTAACTAGTTTATCTAGGGCCAAGTTTTGCAAACTCAATGGCACTGACACATCCAAGCACATCCACCTGCAGATAGAGCTTGATTAGAAGGAGCTCCTTGTCTATCGGTCACTAATATTAGCTATCATCGGTTTTCTTTTTCATCATTTTATGTCTCTGACTGTCATGTGATTCATTTGGTTCAATATATGATCATTGTGCGCTATTATACAAGCTCCGCGTTATCTGTGAATGTCTGTACAGCAATATATGGTTATCATTGTGGGCTATTGTACAAAGCTCCGCATTTTTAAAGTTGTCTGTGAAAGTCTGTACAGTAACAATTGGAACTTTTTAAGGGTTTCTGGGAATTGCTAGAAGTATCTGTGAGTATGTGTACAGTGATTCACAAAGTAAGATGTTGCTGTAGCGAGCTGGCAAATAGGGACCAAGCTGTAGAACTGGGACGCTGTACAGAGCCTAGTGATTTACTGATGTAGAGAAGTAGGTGTGGTAATGTACAGTATCAACAGTCCTGGCATGTGGCCTTTGCAATATGAAGTGATTCGTGGTTATAGTACTTACAAGTTACGAGCGTTTGAGTGGGCGGCAGCAGTGGTATGGTTCCGAAGTGAGAGTCTCTGTCATTTGTTGTGACAGACACGCTCTCCTCATGCAGCCCATGCCTTGTTGATGGCTGCAAGCAGTGGGGTGTGTCCCTGCTCGGCTTCTGGGTAGGCTGCAAGGAAGAGGGCTTCATCTGACTGGTAACTGAAGGTGACGAGGAAGAAAGAACAAAAGAATGTGTGAGTGCTGACATGTGGATCGCAGCCGGAAGCACTCACTGGTTGATGAACTTGCACGCAACAATGGCCCTGTTCTGGTACTGCATTGCAAGCTTCCAGTTTGGGCCTTGGTACCACTCCTGCGGCCAGTCCTTGAGTGGTGTCTTCAACCCTCTGTTGGGGTCGCCAATGAGCCAGTGCGTGATGATGTCCCTCCAGGACTCGGCCTTCGGAGTCTTCAACCCGTTCGAATGGACAAGTGGCAGCCGTGGAATGACGAGACCGTTGCTTGGGAGTTGTTGAGTTGAGGCTGTGTGCGCAGCAGCAGATGGCAGTGGTCGAGTAGTTGGAGTGATGTGTGCATGGCCATGGCTCCTGCGGACAGATGACAGAGGACGGGAGTGTGTTGCTGGTGGACAGACATGCTGAGGAGTTGAAATCTGAGGAGACTCTGCACTGGATGCGGAGAGAAGGGTGAAGCGGGGATCTTCTTCAAGCTGTGTTGGAGGTAGGTGTCCAGCAGCCTTCAGGCAACTTGAAGTGGCCTGGACCATGCTGATGAGTGACCAAAGCGAGTCATTGACTGTACTGACATCAACTTGCAAACAATTGACATCTGCGGCCACAGATGCATGAACCATGCGCAGCTCCTCAGTGGATGCTGGCCTCATGAGTGCCTGCTCGCCTGCAAGGGAGGATTCAGCTTTGTGGGAGAAAGGAGTGAGGGCATCACTGTAGTCGGTCTCATAGGTGTGTAGTTCGTCGAGAAGGTAACAAATGAGCGTGTTTCGCTGGGAATAGAATGAACGAGTGAGAGTGAGAAAAAAGTAGATCATTGAAGGCACATACCTGTTCACCATCAGCCCATCCTCCCCACCATCAAACCATGGCAAGTGACCACCGCTGACCAACTGGTGCGAACATAAACCAATACTGGGCACCTCCATGGTGGAAGCAGTGAGTTGAAAAACAGCCTAGGATGCCAGCACCTGTCATTGCCTCGTCAATCCACTTTTTCACAGTGTCATGGGAGAGAGGCTGTCCAGGCTGCATGATGCCATTGGCACCCATCGAAGGGAAGATAAAGTTGTTTGGCCCGAGTGTGCGCCCGTAATGAAAAAACTCAAGCCATTTGATCCAGAGCAACATCCAGATGAAGCTGTTGCAGGAAGGCATGTCTGGGCGGGGAAATATCTTGTAGTGGTTGGCTGGTGTGAGGCACATAAACCACTACATCAGCAGGGTGTCACTTCATGCTAATCTGAATCAACTCACACCTAAGGTCTGCCTCACAGATGCCCTTATCGACCCTTTTCTGCCATCCTTTTTGGTTCAAGAGGAATATTTCGAAATAGGTGTTGCTGTCGCTGAGTGTCAGTGGCTCGTGTGCCAGATACTTTTTCATGACAGTGTCCAGCAGGATTGTGTCGAGCGAGATGTCTTTGTGCTGCAGTTTCACGAGTTCGAAGCACCTACCAAAATGGTAAGTCAGCGAGCGCACATCAATTTCAGCAGGCAGGACAATACCTGCTCCATAAGGTCCATATGCCAGCATCGAAAGTGACCTGTTCAAGATGGCGAGTGAGCTGGGTCCTTGTGTCGAGAGTCAGTTGGACCTGTGAAGGCAGTGTGCCGCTCATCACTAGCTGGATGGCCTGCAGTGCGATCTCCAGCAGGAATGCGGCCTCATGCTATTGGAGCATGTGATCCATGAAGTCTTTGGTCATTGCCATCGAGTGAGTTCGATCTCCGCCCTCTGCACTGGCCTTGTGCTTGACAGATGCCATCACATTGTAAACTTCCGCTGAGTTGGCTGGATTTCCCTCCCAGCGCTGTCTCACCTCATTGAAACTCCACTTTCCACGAAATGTGCCGCCATCCCTGGTACAAGTCAGTACTCCCAGTCTGTACCAGTCCTGCAGGGTGTTGCTCATGCTTGCTCCCAGAGCTTTTGAATGCTGTGCGGATACTTTCAACCATGT
The DNA here is from genome assembly GCF_016647785.1 of Suillus fuscotomentosus. Lineage (NCBI taxonomy): Eukaryota > Fungi > Basidiomycota > Agaricomycetes > Boletales > Suillaceae > Suillus > Suillus fuscotomentosus. Next base: position 6,541 of record NW_024539600.1, read on the forward strand.
TCTTGCTGAGGTTTTTGTGGAACCCCTTCAGGGACATGAAGAGGGCTAGCACCTTGTCAGAGCATCGGTTTGGCATGCACCCGAACACATCTTTGAAGGCAGGATCTGCATACACATCGCTGTCTGGATTGTCTCTAACAAAAGAGGGCACTGACAGTGCCACCGGCTGTACCAAAGGATCTTTGGGCACTGAGCAGTCCCACTTGTCAGCGGAGCAGCTTGGTGCATCAAAATGGCTCGCGAGCCACTCGCATCCCCGGCGTACATGGTCAGCATAGCTGCTCCTGGTCTTGTTTGCTTGGAGGTGCATTTCAATTCCAAGTTCCTTGCATTTCTGGATGTCAGCCAAAGCTGACTTCAGGATAGCTGATTCTTTCCTCCGCCTTGGCTTCTTTTGAATGACATCCGATGCCACCTTTTTTGATCGTGCCATGTGGGAGGTAAAACACAAGACAGAGGTAATTGGTGTGACAGTTCCGAAATTTCAGAGGGTATGATGTCACTCCGTATTTTAAAATTCACTTGGCTCTCAATTTTGATTGACCTGCACTGTTGTAACACATAGTAGACTACACTAGTAAAGCATCACACTGAATTTCAACTACATACTGAGCACAAGAGTGAGTACTGTAGGATACCATCTGCAAAACCAAACACTAGCACATACAGAACCATGATGCTGCTGCCGCAACCCCAAGCTTTCTTGAAGTAGTCCTGCACTCGCACTGAGAGAAGCTGTTATGGATCTGATTCGTATGAAAACCTACCTTGACCATCGTGTTCTCAAACTCAAAGTTTCCAGCATTGGCAACCAATCCTTGGATATTTTCGAGACCTGGCCGGTGGACAAGCATGACAGAAATGCCCTGCCTGAACTGTGGCGAATCTGGGCGGAGGTCCAGTGCATGAACATTGTTCTGCTTGAGAGTGGTGGTCTGAAACCAGTGGACGAGCATGACAGAAATGCCCTTGAAGGAGTTCTGGGCGGAGGTCCAGTGCACAAACATTGTTCTGCTTGAGAACAGCAAGAGTGGCGGTCTGAAACTGGTGGACGAGCGTGACAGAAATGCCCTTGAAGGAGTTCTGGGCAGAGGTCCAGTGCATGAATGTTGTTCTGCTTGAGAACAGCAAGAGCGGCGGTCTGAAACTGGTGGACGAGTGTGACAGAAACACCCTTGAAGGAGTTCTTCAACTGGTAGAACTGTGGCGAATCTGGGTGGAAGTCCAGTGCATGAATGTCGTTCTGCTTGAGAACAGCAAGAGCGGCGGTCTGAAACTGGTGGACGAGTGTGACAGAAGCACCCTTGAAGAAGTTCTTTATTGCTGGACATCCCTCCAAGAATGGGACACTGGGTCCAGCCAATGGATTCCTGCTGAAGCGGTTGAAATGAATATTAGCATTAAAAAAATAGCCCCAAGTCAGATTCAAAAAGCAAGGGACTCAGAGTATGAGTACGTCACACACTGGACATCCGGATAACCTACAAAAGGCTTGTCCGGACATGCGCAACCTACTGAGTTGGTCACATATCACAGTGACCTATCTCCGTATAATACGGGGGAACGGACGTGCATAATATCCTGTATGATATGGGCCAGCGGACCATGGGCCCATGATAAAAATATCCTCGACTATGATGGATGGGCCAGGAGGCAAATTATTCCCGATGGAGGTGGGCCCATGCAGGGAATATATAGAGTAGATGAGTGGGCCAATGTACATGAATATTAGGTAGACGGGTGGGCCGAGGTAGTTGGATATTATGCAGATGGGTGTATTAAGGTAGATGTGTATGAGATAGATGGGTAGGTACTTGTTATCACATTCATGGGTGGGCCCAGACACATATTAAATTAGACGGGTGGGCCGAGGGTATTATAAAATATTGTATCAGATGGGTGGGCCCAGACACATATTAATTAGACGGGTGGGCTGAGGATGTTGTATTAGACAGGTGGGCCAAGAGTGGTATAAAATATAGATGGGTGGGCCCATGTGTATCATAATTGTAGACATGATGGAGCTGAGGTAGTTGTACATCAACCAAATCAGAGGAGGTAATAAATCAAAGTTACCAAGTTCCCGGAGCAGCAGGTGATCTCCTGACATGGCCTTTGATGGTGCTCAGATTGTCTTGCAAATTTTGGAATCTAGGGTGCGAAGCTTGTGTTGCCCTATGAGAAGCCAAGTTCCGATTACCAACCTTTGGTTCAACCATACTCAGAGGAGGTAATAAATTAAAGTTACTGAGTTCCCGGAGCAGCAGGTGATCTCCTGACATGGCCTTTGATGGTGCACAGGTTGTCTTGCAGAATTTGGAATCTGGGGTGTGAAGCTTGTGTTGCCCTATGAGACGCCAAGTTCCAACCACCCAAATTTGGGTCAACCATACTGACTTCCGAGTTCCGGGACCCAGGAGTCAACAAATGAATATCTGATAACCAGTACACTTCCAATCAGGTAGTATGTCATTGAGCAATGGATCATCCAAGGGGTCCCTTATCAGACTCGGTAGTCAATATAGGCAAATGATAATGAAAACATGAAAGTTGTTATTGTGCTATTTTTCAAACCCAAGACCCGAAAATATGTATGCAACATGTCCATTTTTCACTTGTTGCACAAATCACTGAGTTTTGAGTGCTGAAACCTGAAACTCAAAACCTGGCATGCAACATGTTGATTTTTCATTTATATTACACAGATCATCAAGTTCTGAGTGCCGAGGGCCAAAACACAAACCTTGAGACCCGAAAAAATGTATGCAACATTTCCATTTTTCACTTGTTGCACAAATCACTGAGTTTTGAGTGCCGAAACCCAAAACTCAAAACCCGGTGTGCAACATGTTGATTTTTCATTTACATTACACAAATCATCGAGTTCCGAGTGCCGAGGGCCAAACCCCGAACCCCAAAAATATGTGCACAACATGTCCATTTTTTACTTGTTGCACAAATCACCGAGTTTTGAGTGCCGAAACCCGAAACTCAAAACCAGGTGTGCAGCATGTCCATTGTTCAATTATATTACACAAGTCATCGAGTTCCGAGGGCTGAGGGCTGAAACCCAAACCCTGAAAATATGTGCACAACATGTCCATTTTTCACTCACTGCACAAATCACTGAGTTTTGAGTGCTGAAACCCAAAACTTGAAACCCAGCATGCAACATGTTTATTTTTCATTTACATTACACAAATCATTGAGTTCCGAGTGCTTTAGGTCATGTCCATTTTTCACTCATTGCACAAATCACCAAGTGTCAAGTGTCGAAACCTGAAACCCGGTACTTCAAATGGACATGAATTGTATTTGTATGTATTATCCATTGGTGTAGGGCTCAAATAACTTGGGAATTGTATTTGTCAGTACTCAGTACTCAGTGCTTGGTACTTGGTACTTGGTACTCTGTGATTGGTACTCTGTGATTGGTGATTGGTGGTCAGTGGTCGGTACTCGAGACTCAGGTAGTCAATATAGGCAAATGATAATGAAAAATGACAGTTGTAGTCCATGTCAAGGTGAGTGTCTTGGTAGTCTTTCCTTGTCATCCGGCAAAACATCAGCAATAATGAAAAAATGAAAGTTGTTATTATGCTTAACTTCTTTACCAAAGGTTGTAGTCCGAGTCTAGGGGAGTGTATTGGTAGTCTTTTCTTGTCCATCAGTTATCATTTGACTGAGATATAAGCTAAAGAAATCTGAAACATTGGCGATAATGAAAAATGAAAGTTATTTGTAATGATATTTTCGACCTGAATCATATATAAATGTGACTTTGTATAAAAGATGTCTATTGTCACTCTCCACACATACATATGTCATTTTGCCTATCATTACATCAATCCTTCATGAATCTTTCTAAGCTTTTAAGCTATTATAATGGATGTATATGGGTGTTATTCCAGGTCTCTGATCACATCACAGGCTTGTTATGTTGTATATCTCGACATAATGTGCAAGTCTCACTATTAATATTCATTCTTTTATCTTTAGACTCACTTACTGCACACATGTATTTCATTTGTCATTATTGATGTTTTGGATTTCTTTAGCTTATATCTTGGTCACATGGTAACCAATGGACGAGAAAAGACTACAAAGAAACTCACCTAGACTCGGACTACAACCTTCATTAAGCTGACTACTGATTCCTGGATACCGAGTATCACAACCAAATACTGAGTACCAATTACCATGTGCCGAGTACTGCATAATGAGTAACAAGATAACCAATTGACAAGAAAAGACTACCACTACACTCACCTGGACTTGGACTACAACCTTCGGTAAGGAAGTTAAGTGTAATAACAACTTTCATTTTTCATTATCATTTGCCTATATTGACTACCAACCACCAACCACCAACCACCAACCACCAACCACCAACCACCAACTACTGAGTACCAAGTACCGAGCACTGACAAATACAATTCCCAAGTTATTTGAACCCTACACCAATGGATAATACATACAAATATAGAATTCATGTCCATTTGAAGTACCGGGTTTCGGCACTCGGCACTTGGTAATTTGTGCAATGAGTAGATGGGCATGTGGCATACATGTTTTTGGGCTTCGGGTTTCAGGATTTGGCCCTCAGCACTCAATGATCTGTGTAATGTAAATGAACAATGAACATGTTGCACACCTGGTTTTGAGTTTCAGGTTTCGGCACTTGAAACTCGGTGATCAGTGCAACAAGTGAAAAATGGAAATGTTGCATACATATTTTCAGGTCTTGGGCTTTCCGGTGAAATTGTGGTCCCGGATGAACCAGGCAACCTCCTGCCAGAATATGATTCTTCTGATGAGGAGATGGAGGTTGAGGTGAAGGTTGATCGTCCTGGTGAGAAGGTTGAAATGGCTACATAATTGCTCAGTGATAGATGTACATAAATCTTCTTCAATGCATGTTACCTATGCCACAATTGAATGATTCAATCATTGAGTTCCAATATCCAGAACTAGAAACTGTAGATTGAGGTAGATATTACCCAAAACCCGAACACCCTAACACCCGAATGTCAAATTTTCACAGTGCCGAACCCCGAGTGCCAGGTGCTGGGTGCCGAGTCCCAAAACCCAGAACTCAGGACTTGACATTTGAAATGAAACACATTTTTCAGACATGTTTGAATCTGCCTACATATATCCATAAACATTTTACTAACCCCTGAACCCTGACAAATATCTTTGTCCAGTCCCACATATCGAGTCCTGAGTTCCGGGACCCCCGAACCCCAAAACCCAAAACCCAGCAGTCCACAATTTCAGGGTTTGGGGGTTGGTAAAATGTGTATGGATATATGGAAGGTTGATTTAAACATTTTTGAAAGATGTTGCATATGAAATGTCAAGTCCCGAGTTTCGATTTCTGGGTTTCGGGAGTGCTGAGTCCCGAAACACGGAGTGCCAAAGCCTGGAGTCCCGAAACCCGGAATTCAAAACTCAGCACTTGACATTTGATGAGACATCTTTCAAAAATGTTTAAATCAACCTTTCATATATCCATACACATTTTACCAACTCCTGAACCCCTAAATTGTGGACTGCCGGGTTTTGGGGTTTGGGGGTCCGGAACTCGGAACTCGGTATGTAGAACAAAATATATTTCAAACATGGGTAAGTCAATGTGTTTGTCAAGAAACTCAATTGTAAATCAAATTTTATTGATCTCCCCAAATTTCCACAAGTTCAGAGTTCCGGACCCTGAAACCTGAGACCCGGCAGTCTGGGGGTCCAGAACTCAGAACTCGGTATGTAGAACAAAATATATTTCAAACATGGGTAAGTCAATGTGTTTGTCAATAAACTCGATTGTAAATCAAATTTTATTGATCTCCCCAAATTTCCACAAGTTCCGAGTTCCGGGACCCCCGAACCCCGAGACCTGGCAGTCTCGGGATTTGGGATTTGGGGGTTGGTACATCTCAGTTTGGGGTTTGGCACTGAAAATTTGACATATATATTTTTGTGAGTGTTGTGCTTCTGGTGTCCATGCTTATAAATAGGATATGTTGCACACCAGGGTTCAGGTGTGGGGTTTTTCCACTTCAGTCCTCGATTATTGGTCAATGCCACACATGGTCAATTCATGTTTTTGTGCTTAGGGGTTTAGATTTGGTGGTCGATGGTAGGTATATGCACTCATAGTGTACATGTATCCTACGTGTTTGATTCGCTGGTGGCTACATCAGCTGTATGTCTTGATGGAACATATCTAGGCTCACCCATATATGTACCCATCTATGTACAATTCCCCCACATCAGCCCACCCATCTATGCATTATCCCCCACCTCGGCCCACCCGTCTATGTAATACATCCTATGTTGGCCCACCCGTCTATATAATACATCCTATGTCAGCCCACCTGTCTATATAATTATACCCCACCTCGGCCCACCTGTCTATGTAATAAATATTTTATCGCACCCTCGGCCCACCCGTCTATTTGATATCCCTTTCGTTGGCCCACCCATATATGTAATACTTTTCACATCAGCCCACCCGTCTATGTAATATTCCCCTACCTCGGCCCACCCATATATGTAATACACCCCCGTCGGCCCGCCCATCTATATAACAATATTTGCCTTACATCTCTCTTCAGCCCAGCTGTCTATAATATCCTACTCTACATATTACCCAGATGGGCCCACCCATCTCCATGAATGATCATATTCCCCCGGCCCATCCATCAACATCAAGGATATATATATCATTGGCATACATGGGCCCACCCATCTCCATCGGAAATAATATGTGTCCTGGCCCATCCGTCATCATCAAGAATATACACAACATGGGCCCATGATCCGCTGGCCCGTCTCATACAGGATATTATGGAGGTCGGGTGGCCCGTATAATATGGAATTTGTCACTGAAGGGGCTCAGTTGGTTCACCTACAGAAGGCTGGCCAGCTTGGGAAGAGATGATGGAATGTTCCAAGTAGAACTTGAAGGAGGAACAAGTAAACAAAGACTTACATGAAAGACGACTCTGGCAATGATCCAAGGCAGCATCATCATATGATGAATAGTAGTAGTGTTTCTAGATGAGAATGTCAGTCAAAGGTATGCTGAAAAGTTTGATTGTACCTTCTAATCACACAAAACCGCAGTGTTACAGTAGCACACCATGCGGGGGGGGGGCAACATTAACGACCGTCGAGATTTGGACCATTGTAGAAACAACAATACTGTGAGGAGCAAATGATGCTCCTGACTGTATCTAAAAATGTTGTAAGGTCATGCGTTGCCTAGTCTGCATTACTTGAGGAGACAAATGCATTTGACCCTAAAGGGGAAGCGAGTGCAGCGAAGATCTAGAGGTATGCACTGTAATGCGGAGCTGAAGCACTACCAAGTAGGTATGTAGAGATATATATAAGTAAGGGTCCATGATAAAAATAAGGTGGAATAATATACAATGAGAGAAACGGAAATATACGCACTAGAGAACTTGGAGGACAGTGGATGGATAAATCTGGATGGCTGGCACTATAGGGCGCTCAAGCGCGGGAAAGCGCGCGCATATACATTGCGAAGTGCGGGAAGTGTGCGCGGGAAAGCTGCGCCTCATATAGAGATAGCTGCGGGTAGTGCACAGAGTGACACTACAAGTTTGTGCTATGTACTCCCTAGTGAAAACTATGCTGCTGAATCTGCACAAATATTATTGTGCCCCCCCAAAATAAAAAGTGTGCCCCCCCAAAATTGAATTTGTGTGACACCCCGAAAAAGGAAATTGTGTCGCCCCGAAAACTATTGTGTGTCGCCCCGAAATTAAAATTGTGATACCAATATTTGACAGAGTGTATTTTATCATCGTCATGCTCATTTCCACCCAGGCTTACACGAAACAAGTCAATTAAAAGCATTGTAGTAAGAGATAGTTACTATGTACAAGTACCAGAATATAAACAGATATAATAAAGTCAGTGTAAAAGGATTATAATCAGTGCTGTCAATCGGTGATGGGTATATTTCAAGTTGAACGATATAGGTGCCAAAAAAATCTAGAAATTGAAAAGACGATTCCCTTCCCATGGGTTGTCAATGCTGGTATCGAGAACAAAAGACCCAGAGGCCTGCAAGGTTGGGGGGTTATCAAGACTGGGATCAATAACAAAAGATACAGAGGCCTGCAGTGGAGATGATGAGACAGGCTCCAAAGGGGTGAGGTCAGCCTCCACAGGTGCCTCTGGCTCAGCAACAACATCATGATTATCTAAACTGAAAGAACCAAAAAAGTCACCAGTGTATTCGTCATCACTTGCAGTCAAGTCAACTATAGTGGCCGACTCGGATATGGTTTCAGAGTCCGATGCAGGCATAATCTCGTCATCAGTTTCTGTTGATACTGATCACAAAAGTTTAATATGAGCCTCACTCGCAATCAACAGAAAAAAACAATAAACCATACCTCGATGAGATTTGGTCTTGCGAGGGGGCTGTGATAAGCTCGACTCAGATGAGGTGGAGCTGTCTTCTGAGTCACTGGATATACTCTCAGACTCGGTACGACCATGGTATGCTGAGCTAGATGAAAGAGTGGCCTTCTCCTTCCCTTTTGATTTCGCCCACCCTTGCAACACTGACAGTGGGATGCTTTGACGAGTGACTAAGAAGGCAGGAATTGGCATAGTCTGTTTGAAGCGAACAAACTGAGGACTGACCTAGAATAACCACATTTTCACGAAATCCACCTCTCGAATTCATCCTTGCATTTCGTGCCACCGATGACCCATCAGGGAATTGGATACCAGGAGGAATTACGATCCTACGCTTCTCTTTGACACAAAGATAGTATTGGGGCAGATACTGAAAGATCTCGTCTTGGTCCTCCTCATAATCTAGATTCGTCAACTTTGGCAAGGCATCAAGATAAAGGAAGAGCCGAGGGAAAAATTTGCGAAGCTCTAGGTCAAAGAGCTCAAAAGACCAGTTCTTGCTGATGATGATACCATCGACATAATCTGTGATCGCTAGTCTCATGACCTCAAGAGTCTGGACCTCCACCAAAGTTGGTGCTTGGGGATTGCGAAGAACAGGTGTCAGAAGTGGGATGTACGAATGTGAGGTCTTCTTAGACTAAAAAGCAGTCAGCAATCCCAGCCAATCACAGTTATGATATCGACAGCTCACCTGTTTTGTTCCACAGGGAATGAAAATTATTTCGCCAGCTTTAAAGTGGAAGTTAGGAAGGCGAGCTGGCTTTGACTAATAAACAAACATTCCAACAGTCACTTGCCTGAGCAACAACTTGTTTTAAAACATGCTGACACTTACTTTAGAGACCATCTGAGCCTTTGGCCTGCTGTGAGATTGAGAAGCAGACTTTAAGCCTTGATTAGCCTCGCTATTGGCCTTTTGATAGGCAGTTGATGATCCAGCTGAATTACCGAGCAATTCCTGCAAGATGGAATTAACTGCTAGTGTCGAGGTTGACTTTCTAGCATCGTCCATTTGGCTGCTGGCCTGTCGTTTGCGCTTGGGAGCCATATGAAAAATTAAGAAGGTAGCAGAAAGATAAAGGAGTGATTGGTGACAGAAGAGACAGTAGTAATTTTTAAGTGGGCTGTAGATTGTTGTAGTATGACACTGCTCAGTCGTAGTTGAATTCAACCACATTATTCATCACATGATCTGTGGCTGTACATGCTGTATAATTGCATGGACACTTCAAACTTAATATTGTCGACTTTAAGCCAGTCTGCTTGCTTGTATATTGAGAGTCTAGGCACTATAATCGTAGTTAGCTATCAGAGCCATTGTGATGCCCAACACTATCGGTATTACTATCTGTGTCACTACTAGATCCAACATCGGTATTGGCAAGCTCCAAAAGCCTGAACATGACATCGAGTGCTTGACACCATTTTATTGCCCTAGGTCGCCAAATAAAATCAGGCAAGGGGATTCGTAATTCCTTGGTCCCCTGCCATCCTGATCGGATTATTTCATGTGAGGGATACTCATCACCATCCCATTCATGTGGAAGAACACCAAATCCTTCTGGGATGTGTCCTGCCTCTCGTACTTGAGTAAAAGCTTGATGAAAGGTGTTGTGAAGAGTAGCAGAGTTGAATGGACTGGCATGCTTTGGAACACAAACAGGCTTATGGTGGAAATGAGCATCATGATCAGCAGCAATGAGCTGGGGAAGCTCTTGTAGATCTTCTGTTTTGCCACCTGGGTCCTTGAAATCATCGATGTCTTCCCACTCCTCCTCTGATTCTTCATCATCTGATTCTCCATCAGTAGATCCAGAAGCCGAGTATACCTCATCTGAGGGGTGACCTGCTCCAGTCTGATGGGGTGCACGATGCATAGGCTTGCCTGCAGTTCCATAGTACTGTCTGATGATGTCAGGATGGATTCCTTCACAATCATTGGCATATAGCCCATGTTCGAGCTGGCCCATAAGCCTCATATCCTAATGACCACAAAAGAAAAACTTTTCTATTAAGCTGATCATGTTTAAGATATTGGACGACATACATTTGGGCTCTGATCATGTCCCTCTCCTGAGATAGGGTGTGCATTCCATTCAGCTTGAAATGAGCGACAGTCAGACTCAATCTCCCCGAGGAAAAGCTCGTGTAATAGCCAAAGATGCTGAGCATTGGACACATCTAGGTCATGAAGCCTCTCAAGTCGATAGAAAAATGCACGCCACATGCGAGCAAATTGGGTGCCGACTTCAACCCAGGACCGTTCAATCCTGCTGTTGTGAGTCGATCTAATGAGGGGCAGATTTTAACTCAACCAATGTAAGCAATGAAATTGTGTTTACTTACGATCCCCACATAAAGCTCGCATGGTTGGGCCCTCTAGTCATGATCATATAAACCGAGACCTTTTTGTTTTCCCCACCTCTATCTCCTCATATTCTTGAAGGTGTGCCATAGATAGCGACAGCATTCAAAAACACCCTAAGCACTGTGGATGCACTATTGCTTGTGCTGGGATGAATGGCAACTATCTGAAAGTCAATGAAGATCAGATGTAGGCAGCTAGTGGAGAATAATAGCCTACTGTGCGGCAATATCCATCAATGATACCATGAATTACGATGCCCCAACGAATTAGCTTATGGTGCCCATCCATGTGCCACAGAGCATTTGGTCGTGAAACCTTGTACTGCCGCCGTTGAATCATAGTGCGTTGGCGGAGGACAGTTCCCAGGGGATCGACACGGTGGATAGAGGAAATAACCCGTTGTTGCTGTATCCACAAGCCCAACTGTCGCAAATGGCCAGTAAGATAGCGAACCCCAGAATTTGGCTTCATCTGACGAAATTCTCGAACAGCTTGATCCAGGTCTGCATCTGAGATCAGGCTATACTTATAGCTAACATTGTTCTGCTTCAAGTAGGAGCGCAAGGTATTACGATGGATGCCCATGACCTGTGCTAGCTTGGTTTGTTGTAGATGACGACCAGGAGAGGCAAATTCATGCAACAACTGGACATTTGGCACCTTATGAGGTCTCCCTGGTTTGCCAGTGTGTGCGACAGTGATTGGCTGTGGGACTGAAATATTTGATGTTTCACTAGCAATAGTCTAGATATTAGAACTACTGTGGTGAATCTGATAGGCTCACCCTCCTCGTGCTGTTGTTTCAGCCTGCTGTAGCTGCCTCAGTAGCATCCCAAATTTTGCTGTAACCTGAAGGACCCAAGACATAGGGACACCCACTACTGCAGAAGAGTTCTCCAGTGCTCGTAATAGTGGTATGGCATTGTTGCTGATGGCCTCAGCATGAAAACATATGTGATGCAGTTCACTGCAAGTCTGGAGTGCCTGAGATGCATGACGGTAGATATGGAATAGAGTATCATGGGCTTGATGCAGATGATCTGGCCAGACACCTGAGCCATCAGTAGGCTGTGGTAATGGTGGCAGATCCATTGTAGCTCGAGTTAGTAGATCAACAGTGCTTTGACTGATATTTGTTATGTAAACACACAGGTGTTTATCATTGTTGATTCAATATGCGAGCCACAGCGAGTGTCAGGTATGAACACAACTTGAACTTCATTTGAGCTCTATACAAGGCCATCATATACTACTATCCAAAGCTTTCACACTATGAATGCGAATCACAGGTTGGCTCTCCAAAGGCATAGTGAGTTTTGGTTTGAAGATGGAAATATTGTCTTTCGTGTAAGTTCTACTATGAATGTCTGCCGAGCCTTGCTTGAATTTCCTCTACTATAGGCTGGCAATACCTCATTTTGTGTACATCGTGGTGTACTTGTTCGCCACTCTCCAGCTTTGGAAGGAATTTTGGCTATCCCATCAGGTTATGATACCGATGGTACAGAGCAACTTCCGATTGTCCTGCAGCAGATCTCTGAGCAGGAATTCACACATTTTCTCAACTGGGTGTACCACATGTATGTGTATCTACTAGTACAATATCACATAGGCGATGATTAAACTATATCTTCTAGCAGTTCAGTCCCTCCTCCACCTGAGGAGCAATTCCTAGTCGCTATCCTCAAGATTTCGCACCTATGGATGATAAGCAACAGCATCAAGTTTGCTATTGATGGACTCGAAAACCTCACTCTGCACCCTACCCGACGACTAGAGCTTGCACGATTATATTCCATACCCCAGTGGATCGCCCCAGCAATTCGAGAGATCATGACATCATCACTCACGAATACTACAGATAATGAGGCTACACAGATGGGGTTTAAAGTGTATACAATTATCGCCCGGGCAAAAGAGGTGATGGAGCGCGAACGCAGGGCATTAGCTGCTTATCCACCCTCACTTCTTGTTTCAGCATCCTTCAGCTGCTCAGCTCGCTCACATAGCCAGTGTAAGGAGGCATGGTCAGGATTCTGGTGGAAGAAAGTGGCCCGTGCAATTCTCCATCCAAAAAACCCACTTCCACTGACACAGACTCTCCAACTCATCCTTGAGGCTCCACTGCCTAATGGCATGAATGCTGCATGCAGGCAAGCTATGGTTGATGCGATGATAGAGTTAGATGGACTTGAGGTTGAGGAGAGGATTATTGAGGGGGTTATACGAGCAGTCACTTTGTATTTCAGCTCTCTCTAATATATCTGCTATGGGTGTAATGAGAGGCTAAGTGTGAAATGTTATGTCAAAAAAGTCAGCAGAAAATGCCCCTCCAAAAAAAAAAAAACCAACAAGAAATCTGGCAACATGAGGGAGTTGAACAGGCAGAGCTGAATATTATCACAACAACATAATGAAATTTCAACACTGGCAGGAGTTGAACTGCAGAGCAGCTTCCTAGCCAACAGTGACCAAGTTACCACTATAACCAACAACAGAATTGAAATCATAACATTGGCAAGAATTAAACAGCAGAGCAACTTCCTAGCCAAAATCCCACACAGTATCGCAACAGGGACCAGGTTACCACTACACTATCCAGCTGATAATAATGAAGGTGGTAACAGGTATATGCTATCCCAAAAGCACCAAAACTCCGAAAATGCTATAATCAAAATTTTCACCACTGCTGCCCACTGCACTTTCCAACCACCACCATGGCCCTACAACCCACAGATCAGACTCATCTGAGGCAATGTAAGTAATATATTACCGCCACTGTCTAGACTAATATATTGGTGGTGCATAGACTTCGAGCATCTTGCTGGAAATTCAACTGTTATGCATGCACTTCAGATAGGAGCAGATGTTGGGGAGGATCTTCTTGCTTTTGGAGATAAACCAGGCCTTGCAAATTCTGTGAGCATGTTTCTAATGCAGTATCTATGTTAGATCTAACTATTTATGTGTGCAGGTCAGCCATCTGAAGTCCCTAACCACCAAGAATGCTGGATTGGTGCCAGGATCTCTCTACCAAGCTTTAGAGGTATATTTCCTCCAGTGCTGCAGGAGGAAGAATGCAGCTCACTCTGAGAAAAGGACTATTGTGAGTTTTCTTCCTGCTTATCACTGGCTTAGTCTAAAACTGTACTTCATAGGCAAGGGTCCTGGGCCTTCATGCCATCCCACTATTGGCCAAGTCCCTTGCAGACACTGGTACAGTTAGGATGGTCACTCATGACCGTTCTGCTAAAACCAGCTATAAACGGGGTACACTTTTAGTGGACCGTGGCAATGAGGATCTGGTTGGTAGTGGGGATACTGCCCTTTCTGTTCCTGTGGATGATTCGTGGTATGTGATTGAACCAGATGAAAGCATCATTTTTGTCGATTCCAAGGGTATGAATAGTCTTTCTGTCTCCTACATGTGGTTAATTGGGTGTATAGGATCTGTTACACTCACTGTACTCTGCGGCAAGTGTGGCCAGCATCCTGACCTGTTGACTTATGTCAATAGTATCATCGACGAGGCTGTCAATGACCGCAAGGGGACCAGGGTGAGTTTTTCCTCCTTTCAGTTTGATATATTTCTGATGGGCTGGATAGCCTACCCATGGGGGGGAGCTGGTTCAGTTCGGCTGGAATGCTGGTCCTCGTCATGCACATGTCTTTGGTCTGGTGAACAACCTTACCAATAAGAAGAAGCTGTCCATGACTACGAGGCAGCAGAAGGACTCCCGTGCTTTAGGAATTCTGGCTTTGAGCTGGAACTTGCTCGTAGCTAGTCTCCCTGCTGAGGTCAGTACATCATGTATTGAGGCAATTGGTGAGGCAGGCCTGCCTGCCATGACAGTGAAAGGCAATGACTTGGGTGAGTGTCTCACATATGTATAATCTTCATTACTGGTAACTTACATATGATACCTAGACTTTGGGTATACCCTAGACTTACCTGGTGGTCCTCTCTGCTTTTTGACAGCTGAGTGGGCTCCATCTGAGGCATATATGTCACAGAATTATGAGTCATAAGTGGATTGCATCTAATTAGTAATGCCACTTTTTGATGTCGCATCTAGCCCCATTCACACAGACCAACTCTATGCCCCTTATGCGATGAACTGGGTTACTCTTCATGCTATCATGGATCCAGAGCAATGCCAGCTTCATGGTGGTCGTAGTTCTGGTGGAAATTATGTGGATGTCTCCCTCAAGGTAGTGGTGAAATGTGCCACTGACACAGTCATGGTATTTTTGTCTCTCGTTTGCAGCTCCACACTTTAATTCTGCTGACAACTGGTGCCACAGAGTATGCAACCCTGTTTCCAGCATGATACAACCCTTGCTCGAGATGGTGTCTGCAGACAAGGAACTGCCATCAATTTTTCGAGGCACATCAAGCAAGCCTTTGATGAGGCAATTGCAATTGAAGGTGATGTCAAGGCAATGGTTACTCGACTTGTAGAGGAAGAAGAGTGAAATTATGGATCGTATTCAGGTAGTCATCCAGTAGTATACATACTAGTCTACAATTGTCACTCAAGTTTGCCTTCAATAAAGTACTTTTCTGAATTTTTCATACTTTTTGTTTCGGCATGAGTCTTTTGTTTTCGGGGCGACACATGTTGCAGTTTTTGGGGCGACACACAATAGTTTTTGGGGCGACACAATTTCCTTTTTCGGGGTGTCACACAAATTCGATTTTGGGGAGGCACACTTTTATTTTGGGGGGGCACAATAATATTTGTGAAGATTCAGCAGCATAGAAAACTGCCATATCAGGCCATGAGAGGCATGAGTCTCTACACTGTGGTGTTGTACCCATTCTGCCTGTGACAAATAGTTTTAGATATCCTACAGGTGAAAAAATAGTCAATATTTGATGTACGCAACTTCCAATTGTGCCAGGATGGGCATTCACAGATTTCAAAGTGCAAGGAAGCTCTTTAGACCGAGTCATTGTGGATTTGACATGGGCGCATTCCCTTCAGAGTATCTATGTAATGTTATCGCGCGCACCTAAATTGAGCCACATAGCAATTCTGAGATGGTTTTCATCTAGGACACTGAATTCTGACTTACAAGGTGATGCACGAGCAGAACTGAAGCGATTGAATATTGTGGCGAGAGACACCCGGCAGAGATATCTTACATGGGGGAATCCAAAGGACAAAAGAGACAATGCCAGTGATTCTATCTCTTCGGCCAAAGTCAATTGTATGTGAGGAGGTTAGCTAGCACAGAGCACAATCCTCAGTAGGTAGAGAGTGTAGCTGGAATGACGGGACTATGGTGAGTCCTCATAACCAAACGATTTCAAAAGCATGACTCACATTTCATGGGCTCTTGTGATGTCGATCGTAGGTTTTGGTAGTCTTCGATGTCTTGTCAAGACAACACAGCAAAATGTAAGCTGAGGATGAGGGTGGAGCGAAGGAAAGTCTAATCTTGGGGTGTATTTTGAGATTGGGATGCTGATGCGGATAGTTTCTGCTCAATTTTCTATTTGATGTATTAGAATACTTCAGGGTGTTACCAAAAATACAGCATCATACTTCGATAGTGTTTTTGAACCACTGCAAATGCTCCTGCATCTCTTGCGTGACACAGGTGAAGAATCTAGCCAGCAACATGTCAACACTTCAAGTTACTTCACATCGATGATCTATACATACTCCAGAGGGAATGAAGCATGATTCTTGAGATATGCTGCGCTCTGATGCAGGTTTTTAAAGCCCTCAATGATGTTGGTTGCGACAATTGTGTCTTGAACTGCTTGTTCAGTCTTCACTTTCAGGTCCTTGGCGAAGAGAGAGTCCGACTGAATAACGGAGGATACACCAAGCAGCTCCTGAATTGATAAAGTTGGTAACCAAACATACTGGATATATGCAATAAAATGAGGCGCACCTTGTGCAATTCGCGAATATCACCTCTTCCCCCATTTTTCGCTGTTTAAGCTTGTTGCTTATTTGTATATGTCCCTGAATGTGCGAGCTATGTGAAGTAAGTCCTAGGACATGTTAGCACTTATGATTACATCAGCAAATCACTGAACCCTTGTACAAGTGACACAATTTCACAACAAAGTCCCTCCTATACAAGCTTGTCACAAAGCCTTACAGCCTGTACAAACAGTCACAATCTTGACACATTGGACATACTATACAGACTAGACACATTGCACAGTTTAGACATAGTACACACATTTAGATCCAATTCAGTAGTACTACACAGACAATACATGACAGACACAATGTGCAGGCCTAGTAAGGCGCTGCAGCCATTCTATTCAAAAAATGTGACACTGATGATCACAAAAAACTACTATAAAATGATGTTGATATCGTCGCTGCCTGCCGCACTGTCAGAATCGTCCCGAAGCTCACCCATCATCCCCACATCAGCCCATTCCTCTAGCATACTTTCCAGTTCCTGACGATGCTCAGGATTCGTCATCAGTGTGTCAACCGACTTTTGTAGGCCATCAAAGTCAGACCTGCATTTGTCAGCGGACAGGTCGGGGACTTTGTCGGTGCCAGTGTCATGGAACCCAGTTAGAATACCCTTCGCCTGTCAAACACATCAGCAATAGCATTAAGAATAATTTTTAAAAAAACACACGATCGCGCTGACGAGAATGAGCGCATTGACAGGGATCATTTTGCGGAATTCTTCGGTCAATTTGAGGGCCTTTTTGCCGTTACCGTAGTAGAAGTTGATACATGCGTCCTTGAGTACTTGCGAAACGAAATTCTTGTACTTGCCCTAAACAAATCAATGCTTCAGTAAGATGCACCGCCCCACAATGTTACTAACCGATGACGAGTCAGGCAATCGAAGATAGTCGCCAGATTTGATCAACTTCGATGCCACTTTGGTAACATGCTGTTGTATGGCGTCCTTCTGCCTCACATTGGCTTTGGGGAAGATATCGTAGAGTTGTTTCGCAATAGATATGATGATTTTCTTGAGCTCGGTGCGAAATGTGAATAAGTCGTTGCAAAGCTGGCAATGGATCAGTAAGCGTGTTCATGGTCAGTACTCAGGACTCACAAGGCATGACATCTGTGTACTGTACTGTGGGAAATAGCCTTGACAAGGGACATCAGATGACAGCAACACTTATGAATTAAAACATACCATTTTCCATTTTGATCTTCTTTGAATGGTAACTCCATAAAACTGCATCTAAGACTTCTCGCACGAGCAGTAGCGCCTGCTGATGCTCTGGGATAGGATGAGTCAAAACAGCCTGCAAGCACATTTCTAATTTGGCGGCCTGGAGAAATCCTTGCCAACTTGGCAGATAAAACCCGAGTTTTGAGGGATTAGTCTGCTTGTTCATTGGTTTGTCTTTGTACCTTGATTCAGGTGTGGGACTGCAAGTACGGGAGTGAGAATGGCTTGGAACAGGGGTATCAGAACGCAAGTGATTGGATTGAGGGGCTCGCCTGTGTGGTAGCCGCAACAAGGAATGTCCAGGAGATGATCCACTGGATGCACTCCGATGTGAAGATCTTGAGCGAGTGAAAATGGTTGTTGACTGAGTCGGGGAGAATCGCCAAGGAGACGGTCTGTGGGAAGTGTGATCACGACCCCTGCTTGAATGCAGAGACCTTGAGCGAGTAAAGACAGTCGTTGACTGAGTTGGGGAGCGTCGACGAGATGGTCCATGGGAGGTGGGATCACGACCCCTGCTTGAATGCGGAGACATTGAATGAGCAAAAACAGTTGTTGACTGAGTCGGGGAGCGTCGATGAGGAGATGGTCCGCGGGAGGTGAGATGACGACCTCTGCTTGAACGCAGAGACTTTGAGCGAGCAGAGGGAGTAAATGTCGATGTCGAACTCACCCATGGGCAGAACCAGCCTTTGCAGATGGCCCTTTTCGAGGTGCACGCTGGGGAGGCTTGAGGCGAGTGGAAGAAGTATGTGTCTCAGGGGACCGACGACGAGGCATCTGTAGCGTAGCAAATCAGAAACAAGCAAATTGAAAAGTAAGAGCTTACATGTTTGTGTGAATATTGGTGAGGAGACTTCGAACGGGCGTTACATGTCAGAGTGTGGCCGCGAGAGTTCTAGAGAAAGTTAGCAAATATGTGATTAGTTTAAGCAATGGCGCACACTTGATAAACAGGTTGGGGAAGGAGCCTTGCGACGTCCGTTCTTTGCTTGATGATGTTTAAGGACATCAGAAGGGATCGTATCTGTACGCTCATCCTTGTGTCCAGGCTGGGTTTCATCAAATTCCATCAGGTCATCACCATCACCACCTGGGAGTGAATCAGTCAAAGCTGGACCATCGTTGTACTCCCTGAAATCATCATCAGCTGCTCATCTTTCATGTTGCGTCTCGTGTTCATTGGCACTCTTCCCCCACTTGTCAAAATCATCCAAGTCTCCCAAGCCACTATGATCTTCCAAATCCTCCTCTGTGACTTCGCTACCAGCTACCTCGTGATTATGACCGATGGGATGGGTTGCCTGGGACTGGGACGGCTTGAAACCAAACCTATCTGAAGGGCGGGCTATGTGGAGATGAGCGCGTTCACTCTCTGGCCGTGAAGAATCGGGCTCAACAGAACTCTTTGGAGTGCTGGCCTAACAAATGGTTGTTAGTTGGGTACTTTTCACTGAATTTTTGAAGAACTACTGCGACTTTTTGCTTGCGTCCCTTGAGTTGCGAAAGAGCCATTGGATTTTCTTCGGAGTCGCTGATATTGAGATCGTCTGATGCCTTCTTGCGCCTTGTTGGGGCTGTTAGAGTTTTGCCAGTTTTTTGAAGTTGGGCAGCATGACCACTGATACCTCGCGTGGACCGCGAGCTTCGTCGAGTAGGATCGACATTTGCCCGTGCCACCTTGGCCCCCTTCCTCGACTTGTCGCCCGGGGAGCCTTGTCTGGCCCTTTTCCTGGGAGGCATTGAGTGAAGAAACGAAGCTGTAAGGTAGTCAGTTGAGGTAATACTTAAAATGTATTACATAAGCTAATAAGCGCTTGGACCTGTTTTTACAAAGAATGATATCGAGGTCTTAGCTCATGCAGTGATGATGGCATAAAGTATTCTTGTGTTTTGTCTAGGATAAGATAGCTAATAATGAGCCAAAGAAGCATGCCTGCCCTTCTTGCCTTCCAAATAATTGACTGCACAGTTAAACATAATGAATGTGCCGTTAATTCTGCTTCCGATTCTTCCGTTTACTAGAACGACGAGGCTTACTAGGAAGTTCCTCAGTCATGGAGCCAGCACCTGAGCCAGGAAGTTCGTTTGGGCCAACAGATGGCAATGATGGGAGTGGAGGAAGAATCATTTTGTTCTTCTGCCCGGAGTGACGAGGTTGAAGACGAGTCATAGGGCCAGAAGTGGGGGGAGGAGAAGAGGAATGAAATGATGATATCATGGAGCCAGAAGCTGAAGGAGCAACTGTACCCCGGGTAACAGATCACGTTGATGGGAGTTCAGGAGGCAGCATTTGCATTTGCCGCCCCGAACGATGGGGCCAAACACCAGCATCCTGTGTCATAGCTTCAATAGGAGGGGGTGGGAGAGAAGCAGGAGGGAGAGAAGTGGGGTGATGAGGACGCACAGGGAGAGGAAGAGAAGTAGGAGAAGGAGTGGCGACAGATGTCACTGGCAAAAATGCAATGCTTTGCAATGTTGCGGTACCTAGTGAACTTAGAATTCTCTCCAGACCCTGTTGCATAATCTTGAGGATTTCATTGTGAGACAAGTCATGTTCATTGCGTAGCACATCCTCAATTGCCTTGCGCCATTCCTCAAGGATGGGGCGACATGCTCGAAAGTATGGTGTCAGTTCGTAGGGCGGATGTTTCTCTGTGAGAAACTCTTTCTTCAATGATCCGCTAGTCCCGAGACCATCTCCATCCATCATCAGGTAAGCCTTGCGCCACCTAGGGGCATTGACAGGGTGCACTCCTTCGACCGATGCTTTACCACTGGGTCCTTCGTACGTAGTTGTGAATTCGAGGAGGATATAAAAGAGCGACTCTAGGTCGTCAGAGGCTCTGTGGTCGATCATGGATGGACGCGGAATGTCTCCCATGAGCTTGAGAAGACGGCAGGATATGTAGGGTACAGTTCCCTTCAAGGTTGACCCATATGAGATATGTATACACGAAGAATGTATTGAAATATAAATTACAGTACCACGCGAATTGACTGCTGCATTGTTTTTGAGGAATTTGGCGTGATTGAAGTCGATGAAGTAGCCCTTTCCATCATGGATGATTATATTGTTGGGACTGAGGTCGCCGTGTAGAACATTTTGCTGGGTGACTATTGCTTCGTGAGCTGGTGGCGGCTGTCATTACAAAGACCTTTAACAAACACGAAAGAAACTCACCAATGATAAGATCTCGAAAAACATTGACTAGCTCAGGTAAGGACTTGAAGGTCGTCAGCAGAAGCCCACAAGGGGTCAATAGCATGCGACGATGAACCTTATTAGAGTATATCGGTGATTCTGGAAGGTTTTCACTAATGTGTTCGCGAATCCTCTCTGTGCAGTCTGTTTGTCCAGCATACTGGACGTCCCAATATTTTTTGAGACTGACCACATTTGGAATGCCATCGACTGCGTGGAGGAGTGTCACTTCATGATCCAGGTTTTCTGCATCGACCCAACAATCTTTCAATGTGAACTCTGTTCCATGCCAATCTTGAACCCAATAACAAACGGTCCCGTGCGAAAATGGACCACGACTCTTCCATAGAAGGGCCATGATCCAGTACACCTCACTGTCGTTGTCCATTACCCAGCCTTTTGTTCCTTCTGGCATGTGATCTATACCCTCAGGAAGATCATTGTGAGGGTCAGTGGAGCAGAGGTCGGTGCAAACATGAATGGTAGGATCGAACCCAAGGGAAGGTAGGTCTGATAGTGTTATTGCATTTAAGACATCGACGAAATGCACGGCATTGGAATTAATTGGGAGGGGTTGGGAGATAATCATTCCAGAGCAGTCCATATAATGAGCATGGAGCTGGAGGTTTGCAATGCTGAACAAAACGACGAAACAGCGCCACGGCTGTTCTCGCATTATAAGATACCCCTTGGTGGTGACCCCTAGGAATATGGGAATATCTTTTCCTTGAACTAATTCTGACTTGGTGATCTCAATGTTAGTGAGAACATCCGCCCAGGTCTTTTCGCCTGATTCATTTTTTTTCAGCCTGAAGTCCATGAGGACTAAATCAGGCTTGCACGAGTCGGTGGCGTCTGGAATGGGTGTGGTGGCGAATTCGGAGGACCAGTACCGTGGTTCTGGGACGACATTGAAGGGAAGGGGGTTCAGTAAGCCTGATTGGGAGGACTCCTCATTGGCCTTGTGGATGATATTGTGCATAGCATAGTATATGCTCCGCAAGAGGTGCTCCCAACTTTTTTCTTCTGATGTCTTGACAGGATGGTTTGATCTCTTTTGTCCAGCATCGAACAATTGTTGCGATCAGCTGGCATCTGTGTCAAGTATTGAATCTTCATCCATCTCCTCCAGGTCTGTGTCAATCTCATCATTCCCCAGCTCCTGCTGCCGCCTTAACTTCTTCACAGGACCTGAAAAGGCACCATCGAGCCTCCACTGTAGACCAGTCCGCAGTTTCTGTAATAAAGATGCTCCCTGTAAGAGCGCTTGACCTTTTCTTTTGATGTATCTGATGCCTAAGATATCTTCGGTTGTGAGGCCTGATCCCGGAATAAGGATATCCAGGATGGATGATTTCCTGCCTTTTATCCCCTCCTCCCATAAGACTCGTCTGCCTCCTGCAAGTGCGCCATCCCTACCCATAGGTAAGAGTTTGTTTTTCATCAGTAAATCCATATCTTCCTTCAAACGAGGTAAAAAATTGCCACCAGCAGGGATGGAGCTCGTAACTGTCGCCAGCAGATAATGATTGGTGAAAGACAGTGTCGTTGACATGTTGTACACAGCAATGTTGTGCTCGGACCTTGCACAATGCACAATGCCAACACAATGCACAATGATCCACGCTCATTCGTGCGATAGGCTTCTAAATTTATCCCTTAATGGAGCCAAAATATTCTCGAACCAACTGAATGATTGTTCAACGAGCAAATATTGTGAGTACTAATGCTATTATCGTGAAGCATAGTAAATGGCATTGTAGATCTCTTTATCGAAGTATTTATTCAGAAAAAACGAGTGGGAGTAATGTGAAGATGTTGCTTTCGTTAATCGCGCATCCGCCACATCACCAAGTCGAGGGATAATGCTGATGAATGCATGAAGTTGATTCAATGGAATGAAATTACCAACAGAAGAGCCATCAGCATGCTTCGCGCATTTCAGTGTATGCATCTCGGTGGCTGGATCAATTGGCCCAATACTCAAACACTGTACATAGCAGAGATATTGATCTCGCCATTTAATGCGATGTAGATGAGGAATCTTGACTATATGTGAAAACACTTAAAACAAAAGGGGTGCTCAACAGCAAGACCGGGATACGAGACAACGACTCGACCCAAAGGACAACCACTGAGAGAAGTTCCTCGAAATAAAGTGGAGGGAAACTCTGTGAGCTAGGTGGGCGCTAATAGGCGCGAGAAGATAACGCGCGCGAAGGCGCGCGTGCACGAGGCGAAGGCGCGCGAGATGCGCGCGTGAGCGGGAGGTCCGAGAATGCGCGCGCGCGAAGCGAAGGCGCACCTAAAGCGTTAGAGGCAAGATCTTACTGAGGAGTGAGTGCAAAGGTGGAGGATTGACAGGAGGATATGATCAGATAACAAGTGGGGAGGTGATCTATTCACTTTCCAGTACACAAAGATAAGGGAAAAGTAAGTACCAGAACCAAAGGAAACCCTTCTGTATTTAAGAATGGAGAAGGCGCGCTTCCGAGTGCGCTCCCGAACCGAGTAACCATATCAACTCTAATTATAACTAAGTTTAAATAAACTTTCCATAAGTAGCGCGGATGTCGGACCGAAGATTTTATTAGTTCAATGGATAAGATAGAAATAACGCACCAGCGAATCAGTAAGGACATGGGACAGATGGACGGACGATAGCGCGAAGACCTATGAGGAGGCGTGCGAACGCGCGCGCGAAGCGCGCATAGCGCGTGCGTAGGTAAGGCGCGCCTAAGTGCGCGCGAGTTCAGATAAGGCGCGCGCGAGTTCGCGCGAGACTGGTCCTTAGGAGTAGAGCTTTAACATATAGGAATGTATGGTTAAAGGCCGGATATTTGTCATTGAGACGCGCGAGTCTCTACAGCGAGAACCCCGCTGAGCGATTGGACATACGATAACACATAACTCACAGATTGCGTGACCTTCGAAGGGTGCATCAATTTTGTATAGGTGAATAAATATATGCAATGAGAATGTGCTTACCTGTTAGGCCTGATTTTGGCCATTCAGCGGCTCCGTCTATATTAACCAGGACAAAATCCCATCGGCCTTTGGGCCATCCAGGGCCCGAAGGAGAGGCATGTACAGTCTGTGCTGGTAATACGATGCTAGAATCGTGAAAGGATGTTTGCTGTAGACGAACCGAATGCCAGACTTGAACGCGATCGAATGGAATGATTGGAGGATGATCAATCAACAGTCTCCTTCTTGAAGTGACCTCATGAACTATTCCTCTCCCCCTCGCGTCACGCTGCAAGAAATCTGAAAGCGCGAAGTGCAGATCCAGTATATTGTAGTCAACAGAAATGTCCCCAACTTTGACTCCGTTACAGGATGGATCATAGTTGAGATGGATAGCAGTGGTACCACCTATAAATGTTCGAGGGGGGTAAGTGAGTTGTCTGTGGCTGAGGGTATCAAATTGTGTGGCTTTGCTAAAATAATTTGTAGTAATGCGTGTTTGATTCATCTCCTCGAGGAGGGCAGTCTGTGGATCAGATAGCTCCCATTCATCATGATCAATATTGTCTTCTTCCCCTTCATTCTCCTCAGCAACGTCTACAGGATTGTAGCTTTTGAGAGTTGTAGCGATCGTGAAACGTCACAGTTTCTCCTGACGATCCAGATAGCAACATATCTGTGGGTCATAATTGTTATTGTTTGTGTGTCGCACAGGGTCCTTAATTTCAGACACATGGGCATGTTCAGTTGCGTCTGCAGACCACTGGATGAGGGCGCCAACTTTGCGTGTACTGGACGTGATGCTCTGCAGGAGCTCCAACTTAGGGATGAACCAATTGTTGATCGGCTTCTTTGCTCCCATCCGTGCACCTAATGTCATGATAACATTCTTGTTTTCATGAAACGTCAAAAGGGATTGGTCGATAGACGACAGTAAGTTGTTGTCAGGTGCAGGGCACTGTGCCAAGTACCGGACATCCATGAGGGCGCGTATTGCAATCATGAAGCGACAAGGAGCTACACCAGATATCAGGCCAACAATGTAGTGCTGAATGTTGCGATGAACTCTGCCTGTGACCTGCTTGAGTTTTGAAATTCCACCCACAAAGTGGCGATATCCTGTGATGGGCTGTAATATAGAGAACCTGAAATCTAGCTCCTGGGCGCCAACAACCTTGAGACACCACTGAAGGTCGTGGTCATAAAATTCCTTGTGCCAGTGATGTAGTGGTTCTGGCATCAGGAAGATGGAGGGATCAGCGTGGGGGTAGCCCTTCCAGAAAGGTGCATGAACACCATTTAGCTGGTGTTCAGCGCATGCCTCAAAATATGCCTCGAGATCGTTGGGATCAACTGTGATACTGGCAAGCTGAGCGAGAGTTATCGCATGCGTATGAGCGGGGTGCCGGAAATGATCCCCAAACTGTAGATACAAAGCCATGGTGAAAGGAGATGTCTTCCCTCGCATGCACGCAAGCATGGCTGCCTCTGGGGTATCGATGATGTATGCTGCAAGAGGCGTAAAACAGTGTCAAACATTTCCCACCGGATCGGACATCATGATGCCAACTTCTGCTGCTATCATCAAGGGCTTTAGGACAATCGAAAGGCACTTGTGCACCAGGCGGTCTTCAAGCATGCCACGCATCCATTGGTTGGGGTGTAGGTACTTCGGAATGGGGAGGAGAGCCGTGAGCATGAATGCTTTGGATGAGAGTTTCATACAAGTACACATACATATGTTGGCGAGGCCGAGAAGAAGTGGATGGGTGATCCTGGCACCAGTCATGGTAGTGATATTTGTTTTATCAGAAGATAAAACAGCACCGAGGATCGTAGCACCTATAGGATATTGGCTCTGCAGGAATGATAATAAGACAGCGCAAAATGAGTAGACTGAACCCACACATACCTGCGTGTCCCAAGCAGAATTACCTGTCAACCATTCAGAATATACCCTCAGAAGCTGTGCTGCCGTTTTATACATGCGACAAGGGACGAAATTGAGCTTATCATGAAACAGAGGATTGCTGAAAAGGCTTTCCAGGCATTCAACGGGATCTCTCTAGAATAAGCGGATAGGAAGTTTTGTAGAATAAATTGAGGGAATGGTCTGGCATTTCCAGCTTGGTCCGCTGGGGAGCATCTCGGCACGACTACGCAATTCTCTAGCATTGCTGAATGATAGCTGTAAATTTTGGATCTGAAAGATAAGTTATAGTCACTGTGTCAGAGTACAAATACATACCATGCGAAGCTTCAAAAATTCATCAATTGCTGCCATACTCAGGGACGAGCGAAGGAGATAGTCAGCAACTTCCCATTCCTCCTTGGATGCAAAAGGGTAGAAGAGATTGTCCTTCCTGTACTCCGCAAATTCATCAGCATCGAATACATCCAAAAAGGTCAAGCCATCTTCCAAATAACAAGCCCCGGCACCCTCATACTTCTCCTCCAAAGACTCCCTGGCCACTCCAAAATCATCGTCAAGTGAACCAAAGTCATCGCCGATGTTCGAAAAGTCGTTAAATTGTTGTTGATCCTCGATGCGAGTATCTGGGTCAGGTTCTGGAGCTGAAGGTGAAGGTGAGACATCGCGCTGTGGTAGTTGCACCTGCGTAAACTGAGAGATATCGACTATGTCACGCATGTAGCTGTGGCATGACGTTCGGGGCTGACTGAGATGTCGAGTAACACTGCTTTCCTTGGTAAATGTTTTCCCGCACTTTGGACATGTTGACATCAGATTCAGACTCAAGAATTCGCATGTGCAAAGTTGCAATGTATTCGGTTTTACTCTGTCATAATATTTGTCACTCAGTATCCATATCGCTTACATATCATTCATGAACTCTCACAGTTTCCACTTGGAAAGCTCTCCTCAATCTTCGTTCTCTGATCACAGTCAGTGTCAGACTGTTCTTCTCAACACATCTCCCAATCACCTCAGATCCATTCAAAAACCTCGCCAGCCAATGACCAATTTTTCGCCGCACACCTCATTAAGCTCAATCGGAGGGGAGGCTCGTTTTCTTATGAATACTCACCTTGTAAGGCTCAATTATTCTTTGCAGTACATTATCCTTACTCGTCTTTGGCAGGATGTAAACTACTCTTGATTCGAGTCCAAAGGTGACTCTGACCTCGCCCTGGAGGCAGCTAAAGCGAAACGGAAAGTATGTGAGGTGGAGAAACATCTGGCCGATTGCATTCTGGAACATCAATCTATACTCCTCGACCTGTGGTGCCGTTGTACGGAGGTGGCAAACTGCCATTTATTGAATGCGGATCTCAACGTTGGATGCATGCACATGGAGCGCAAGAAGAGTGGTATTGCAGCATTACGCTCGCTCAGACTCAGGTTTAATGGTAAGTGCTCATTTGTTGGTTTCATTATAACTTATCACCATTGAGATGGTTGCAGACAACCTCTTGACATTCATCTTTGTCACACACAATCCTGGCCGCATCAAAATTTTTATTTTTTTCGCACTTCTATTATGATATTATCTCGAGCCTACTAGTATATACTTTGTTATGTTTTTTGTCTGTTTGTGCTGCTTGTCGGCTTGTGCTGTTTGTGACGCTTGTGTAGATATTTTTAATGCCAAACACTTGTCGGCTTGTGTGTTTGTGACACTTGTGTAGATCTGTATCCGTTTGTTATTGTTGTGACACTTTGTCATGAAATCAGTAGTTTGCTGATGCCTAGCGTACTCGATAGTTTCAAATGTCCTCTTGATATCATCCAGAAGATCATTAAACTTCGTAGATTTTGAACATCTTTGTCATTCTCGAACCCTCATTTGAAATCTTTGATTTCACACTTGCATTCATTCTGAATTTCTGACCGTGACTTTGTGCTATTAAATGATATGGTACGTGGAATCATGTATAACAGTCTCCTACTACTCTACTGATACAATCCATCTATCCATCTGTCTTCTAAGCCCAACCGTCTGTTGTCACAGCTGCATCTACCTGTTGTGGGGGCCGCACGTAGTATCTTCAGGTTGCTCGGCATTGTGTGACCATGACATACCCTTGTTGGGTAGCAGAGGAATCTTGGGAGGAATCTGCTTTACAGCGTTTACATTAAGTAATCGTAATTTTTTGCAGATAAACAGACTTATATCCAGTTCATATGTACATCTGCATGCCGGACAACAGATCATCACATGTTCTATGGACCGCTCACTGCGACTATGGGACCCAGAGAGTTACAGACAGATAGGAGAGGACTGGCGAGATGAAGAGGATGAGTCAGGAGTATGGTCCATGACATTGTCTCCAAACGGCAAGACAATTGCAAGTGGATGTAATGATGGGAAAGTCAGGTTATGGGATGTCGAGACGAGGAAGGTTATCGCCAAATGGTCAGGACACAGCAGATTTGTGGGTGCATTGTGCTGGAGTGTGGATGGTAAACGAGTGCTGAGCGGATCCTGGGATGGGACAACAAGAGTCTGGGATGTCAAGAGCGGTAAAACTGTCCTGACAATCGAAACCAGGCACTGTTGGGTGAACGTGTTAATCTACTCGCCCGATGGAGCGAAAATTGCAACCGGTGGAGATGATGAGAATGCAGTCAAAATCTGGGATGCCAACATGGGCGAGCTATTTGATATGCTCAAACACAACGATCCTGTTTGGAGCTTGGCCTGGATATCGGACAGAAAGAAACTTATCTCTGGTTCATATGAACGAATTAGGATATATCTGGGAGGTGTCACATTCTTGGTCAAAGCCATCACCTTGTTTCAGAATGACCACCTTCTATGTGCATCAGATAGTAAAACAGTGCACCTGTGGAATCTCAAAAACAACCTCCCAGTCGGTCCTCCTCTCCACCACGAAGATTATGTGCAATGTGCAGCCATTTCCGCGGATGGAAAGCTGCTAGTCACTGGCTGCCGAAATGAAAATGTGTACATGTGGGACATTCAAGCCATCCTCAAGGGAGCTGGCCTTGAAGGCCTCCTTCGACCTTCATCTGGTGTAAAGCTTATGGTTCTTTAGTCAAAACTGTGCTAATATCACATTAATATTTGCAGGTTACAGTTCAAGGGTCATTGATGGATGTACATGATTTGTTTCTCAACCTTCCCAACCATTGTAACCTAGATATTCTATTTAGGCGGATGCTACGCAGGCCGTTGTAGAAGAGGAATCTTGGCTATAGGTGAAGACACTTAAAAATAATGGGTGCTCTACAGCAAGACTAGGATACGAGACAACGACTCGACCCAAAGGACAACCACTGAGAGAAGTTCCTCGGAATAAAAATGGAGGGAAACTCTATGAGCTAGGTGGGTGCTAACAGGCACGAGAAGGTAATGCACGCGAAGGCACGCGCAATGCGCGCATGAGCAGGAGGTTCGAGAATGTGTGCGCGCGAAGCGATGGTGCGCTAAGAGCGTTAAGGGAAAAGATCCTTAATGAGGAATGGATGCTCAGATGATAGTTGATAGAAGGATATGATCTGATTTCAAGCAGGGAGGTGATCTATACACTTTCCAGTACCCAGAGATAAGGAGAAAGTAAGTACCAGAACCAAAAAGAATCCCTCTGTATTTAAGAAGGGAGATTTCACTATGCGGCGCGCTTCCGAACTGAGTAACCATATCAACTCTAATTATAACTAAGTTTAAATAGACTTTCTATATGTAGCGCGGACATCGGACTGAAGATTTCGTTAGTTCAATGAATGAGATAGAAATAATGCACCAGCAAATCAGTAAGGACATGGGACGAATGGACGGACGGTAGCGCGAAGACCCAGGAGGAGGCGCACGAACACGCACACGCATTGCGCGTAGTGCGAGCACAGGTAAGGCGCGCCTGAGTGCGCGCGAGTGTACCTAAGGCGTGCGAGTGCGCGCGAGACTGGCCCTTTGGATTGGAGCTGGATCATATAGGAATGTAGAGCCCCTTCAGTGACAAATTCCGTATTATATGGGCCACCCGACCTCCATAATATCCCGTATGAGACAGGCCAGCTGATCATGGGCCCATGTTGTGTATATTCTCGATGATGACGGATGGGCCGGGACACATATTATTTCTGATGGAGACGGGTGGGCCCATGTATGCCAATGATATATATCCTTAATGTTGACAGATGGGCCGGGGGAATATGATCATTCATGGAGATGGGTGGGCCCATCTGGGTAATATGTAGAGTAGGATATTATAGACAGCTGGGCTGAAGAGAGATGTAAGGCAAATATTGTTATATAGACGGGCGGGCCGACGTGGGTGTATTACATATATGGGTGGGCCGAGGTAGGGAAATATTACATAGACGGGTGGGCTGACGTAGGGTGTATTACATATACAGGTGGGCCGACGTGGAATGTATTACATATACGGGTGGGCCGACGAAAGGGATATCAAATAGACCGGTGGGCCGAGGGTGCGATAAAATATTTATTACATAGACAGGTGGGCCGAGGTGGGGTATAATTATATAGACGGGTGGGCCGATGCAGGATGTATTATATAGACGGGTGGGCCAACATAGGATGTATTACATAGATGGGTTGGCTGATGTGGGGGATAATACATAGATGGGCGGGCCGACGGGGGTGTATTACATATATGGGTGAGCCTAGATATGTTCCATCAAGACATACAGCTGATGTAGCCACCAGCGAATCAAACACATAGGATACATGTACACTATCAGTGCATATACCTACCATCAACCACCAAATCTAAACCCCTAAGCACAAAAACATGAATCTATCATGTGTGGCATTGACCAATAATCCAGGACTGAAGTGGAAAAACCCCACACCTGAACCCTGGTGTGCAACAAATCCTATTTCTAAGCATGGACACCAGAAGCACAACACTCACAAAAATATATATGTCAAATTTTCAGTGCCAAACCCCAAACCGAGATGTACCAACCCCCGAAACCCGAAACCCGAGACTGCCGGGTCTCAGGTATCGGGTGTCCGGAACTCGGAACTTGGGAGAATTTGGGGAGATCAATACAATTTAATTTACAATCGAGTTGATTGACAACACATTGACTTACCCATGTTTGCAATATATTTTTGTTTAGACATACCGAGTTCCGAGTTCTGGACACCCGAACCCTGAAACCCGAGACTGCCGTGTTTCGGGTGTCGGGTGTCCGGAACTCGGAACTTGGGAAAGTTTGGGGAGATCAATACAATTTGATTCACAATCAAGTTGATTGACAAACACATTGACTTAACTATGTTTGCAATATATTTTTGTTTAGACATACCAAGTTCCGAGTTCCGGACCCCCGGACCCCGAGACTGCCGGGTCTCGGGTATCAGGTGTCCGGAACTCGGTATGTCTAAACAAAAATATATTGCAAACATAGTTAAGTCAATGTGTTTGTCAATCAACTTGATTGTGAATCAAATTGTATTGATCTCCCCAAACTTTCCCAAGTTCCGAGTTCCGGACACCCAACACCCGAAACCCGGCAGTCTCGGGTCTCGGGTATCGGGTGTCCGGAACTCGGAACTCGGTATGTCTAAACAAAAATATATTGCAAACATGATTAAGTCAATGTGTTGTCAATTAACTCGATTGTAAATTAAATTGTATTGATCTCCCCAAATTTCCCCCGAGTTCCGAGTTCCGGACACCCGATACCCGAGACTGTCGGGTGTCGGGTGTCGGGTGTCCGGAACTTGGAACTTGGGAAAATTTGGGGAGATCAATACAATTTGAGTCTCGGGTATCGGGTGTCCGGAACTCGGAACTCGGGGGAAATTTGGGGAGATCAATACAATTTGATTCACAATTGAGTTGATTGACAAACACATTGACTTACCCATGTTTGAAATATATTTTTGTTTACACATATTGAGTTCTGAGTTCTGGACCTCCCAACCCCAAAACCCGAGACCCAGCAGTCCACAATTCTGGGGTTCAGGGGTTGGCAAAATGTGTATGAATATATGAAAGGTTGAATGAAACATTTTTGAAAGATGTCTCATATCAAATGTTAAGTCCCGAGTTTCGAATTTCGGGTTTCAAGACTCCAGGTTTCGGGACTCGGCACTCCCGAAATCCAGAAGTTGAAACTCGGGATTTGACATTTGATATGAGACATCTTTCAAAAATGTTTCATTCAACCTTTCATATATTCATACACATTTTACCAACCCCCGAACCCCAGAATTGTGGACTGCCGTGTCTCGGGTTTCAGGGTTCGGAGGTCCGGAACCCAGAACTCGGAACTCAGTATGTGTAAACAAAAATATATTTCAAACATGGGTAAGTCAATGTGTTTGCCAATCAACTCAATTGTAAATCAAATTTTATTGATCTCCCCAAATCTCCCCAAGTTCCGAGTGCCGGGACCCCCGAACCCCGAACCCCAAGACTGCCAGGTCTCGGGGTTCGGGGGTCCGGAACTCGGAACTCAGTATGTAGAACAAAAATATATTTTAAACATGGGTAAATCAAATTTTATTGATCTCCCCAAATTTCCCGAGTTCCGAGTTCCGAGTTCCGGGACCCCCAAACCCTGAGACCTGGCAGTCCACAATTTCGGGGTTCAGGGGTTGGTAAAATGTGCATGGATATATGAAAGGTTGATTGAAACATTTCTGAAAGATGTCTCATATCAAATGTCAAGTCCCGAGTTTTGATTTCCGGGTTTCAGGACTCCGGGTTTCGGGACTCCGGGCTTCGGGACTCAGCACTCTTGAAACCCGGAAATCGAAACTTGGGACTTGACATTTGATATGAGACATCTTTTAAAATGTTTAAACCAACCCTTCATATATCCATACACATTTTACCAACCCCTGAACTCCGAAATTGTGGACTGCCGGGTTTCGGGGGTCCGGGGTCCCGGAACTCGGAACTCGGAATTTGGTATGTAAGACAACAAAAATATCTTTCAGGGTTCAGGGGTTAGTGAAATGTTTATAGATATACATAGATTAATTCAAACATGTCTGAAAAATTTCGTTCATCTCAAATGTCAAATCCTGAGTTCCGTATTTCGGGACTCAGCACCCGGCAGTCAGGGTTGGGGGTTCGGCACTGAAAATTTGACATTCGGGTGTTCAGGTTTTGGGTGATATCTAAATCAACAACTTTGAGTTCTGCCAAAGCGTGAAACTTGAAACCCAGTGTGCAACATGTTGATTTTTCATTTATATCACACAAATCATCGAGTTCCGAGTGCCGAGGGCTGAGACCCAAAGCCTGAGACCTGAAAATATGTACACAACATGTCCATTTTTCACTCACTGCACAAATCACCGAGTTTTGAGTGCCAAAGCATGAAACTTGAAACCCAGTGTGCAACATGTCCATTTTTCATGTACATTACACAATTCATTGAGTTCCGAGTGCCGAGGGCCAAAACCCGAACCCCGAGACCTGAAAATATGTATGCAACATTTCCATTTTCACTTGTTGCACAAATCACCGAGTTTCAAGTGCTGAAACCCAAAACTCGAAACCCGGTGTGCAACATGTTCATTGTTCATTTACATTACACAGATCATTGAGTGCCAAGGGCAGAATCCTAAAACCCGAAGCCCAAAAACATGTATGCCACATGCCCATCTACTCATTGCACAAATCACCAAGTGTCGAGTGCCGAAACCCGAAACCCGGTACTTCAAATCAGTAGTCGGGTACTTGGTACTTGGTTCTAATTCTTGGTACCTGGGAATCAATAGTTGGGTACTCCAGCCAATAGTCCCGAGTCCCGAGTACTGATATTTGGTATTCGGTAGTCAGGTTTGGAACTTGGGTCTTGGTTTGGTTATCATTTGACTGAGATATTGGTAGGCAATATTGGCACTCGGAGCTCAAATACTGACTATCAACTATCAAGTGTCGGGACTTGGTAATTGGTAGTTGAGACTTGGTGCTTAAATGGATATTGCATATATACATAAAAATACAAAATATGTTCCTATGTGTTCATTTCTAGGTGAACAGACTTTGGAATTATATCTCAATCATCTATTCAACAATAGAAACAATGTATCAGGAGCTCAGGACCATAGGGTAATCCTTTATTGTATAGTGTACCTCCCCCTCTTCTGGTGGTTCACCCGCTGGGGGTTTTTCCCTGTAAAGCTGGACCTCAAGGACTGTAGGGAGTCTATTCCTGAGCATATTCGGAGTAGATATATCATATAACCAGCCCAGGACACACAGGATCCTTCTCCAGGAACAAAGCATAGACAATTGCACTTGTGACATTTTTTCACAATTTTCAGTATCTTGCCCTTGCATCCATGATCCAACCTTTTAATATATAATGAGCATAGCTTATATTCTTGCTTCTTATGACCAAGATCAGCTTACAATAGGCTGGAGTTTGTGAGCTAGTGTGCATACTTGCCATTTTGCCTGATAAGGGGCCCATGCCTTCAAAACATTGAATCTTTATAATCAGAAACCTGGGGTACATTTCAAATATCTTAAGTATCATAGACATAAATTTACAGACAAATCAACCAAGAATTGAGTACTGAGGAAGTGAAATGGGTAAGAAATTGAGTGTGGGAAACTTCAAAGACCCAAAGCATCGAAAATGGTTAGTTGAGCAGTGGTAGGACTTTAATGCTGGGTCAACTCATATTTTCACTATATCCCTTCTACACACCCCCTACCCTCAGGGCAGTAGGCAGTATGGGTTCCTTGGGTAGTTTACAATCTATGCTACATATTTGTAATGATATTTTTGGCCTGAATCATATATAAATGTGACTTTGTATAAAAGATGTCTACTGTCACTCTCCACACATCATTTTGCCTATCATTACATCAATCCTTCATGAATATTTCTAAGCTTTTAAGCTATTATAATGGATGTATATGGGTGTTATTCCAGGTCTCTGATCACATCACAGGCTTGTCATGTTGGATATCTCGACATAATGTGCAAGTCTCACTATTAATATTCATTCTTTATCTTTAGACTCACTTACTGCACACATGTATTTCATTTGTCATTATTGATGTTTTGGATTTCTTTAGCTTATATCTTGGTCACATGGTAACCAATGGACAAGAAAAGACTACAAATAAACTCACCTAGACTCGGACTACAACCTTGATTAAGCTGACTACTGATTCCCAGATACTGAGTATCAAAACCAAATACTGAGTACCAATTACCATGTACCAAGTACTGCGTAATGAGTAACAAGATAACCAATTGACAAGAAAAGACTACCACTACACTCACCTGGACTTGGACTACAACCTTTGGTAAGGAGTTAAGCATAATAACAACTTTCATTTTTTCATTATTGCTGATGTTTTGCTGAATGACAAGGAAAGACTACCAAGTCACTCACCTTGACATGGACTACAACTGTCATTTTTCATTATCATTTGCCTATATTGACTACCGAGTCTCGAGTACCAACCACTGACCACCAATCACCGAGTGCCGAGTACCGAGTACCGATAGGGAATAGTGTGGGTGAACCCCGGGGTATGAGTAGCACTACCCCCACCCATACCCCATGATATACCCACACCCACCTTGTGGGTGTGGGTTTTTTGGTGGGTATCAGGGAGAAACTACCGAGTCTTGAGTACCAACCACTGACCACCAATCACCGAGTGCCGAGGACCGAGTACCAAGTACCGAGTCCCGAGTCCCAAGTCTCGAGTCCCGAGTCCTGAGTCTCGAGTCCCAAGCCCTGAGTCTCGAGTCCCAAGTCCCGAGTCTCGAGTCCCGAGTCCCGAGTCTCGAGTCCCGAATCCGGAGTCCCGAGTCTCGAGTCCCGAATCCGGAGTCCCGAGTCCCGAGTCCCGAGTCCCGAGTCTCGAGTCCCAAATCCCGAGTCCCGAGTCCCAAATCCTGAGTCCCGAGTCCCAAATCTCAAGTCTCGAGTCCCGAGTCTCGAGTCCCAAGTCCCGAGTACCGAGTCCCGAGAACCGAGTACCGAGTACCGAGTCCCAAGTACCAACCACTGACCACCGATCACTGAGTGCCAAGTACCAAGTACCAAGTACCAAGTCCCAAGTCCCAAGTCCCAAGTCCCAAGTCCCAAGTCCCAAGTCCCAAGTCCCAAGTACCGAGTACTGACAAATACAATTTGTGTCCATTTGAAGTACCAGGTTTCAGGTTTTGACACTCGACACTTGGTGATTTGTGAAATGAGTGAAAAATGGACATGTTGTGTACATGATGTTGGGTTTTGGGCTTTGGGTCTCGGCCCTCGGCACTCGGAACTCGATGATTTGAGTAATGTAAATGAAAAATCAACATGTTGCATGCCGGGTTTTGAGTTTCGGGTTTCAGCACTCAAAACTCAGTGATTTGTACAGTGAGTGAAAAATGGACATGTTGTGCACATATTTTCGGGTCTCGGGGTTCGGGTTTCGGCCCTCGGAACTCGGAACTTAATGACTTGTGTAATATAATTGAACAGTGGACACGTTGCACACCCGGTTTTGAGTTTCAGGTTTCAGCACTTGAAACTCGGTGATTTGTGCAACAAGTGAAAAATGGAAATGTTGCATACATATTTTCGGGTCTTGGGCTTCGGGTCTCGGCCCTTGGCACTTGGAACTCGATGATTTGTGTAATGTAAATGAAAAATCAACATGTTGCATGCCAGGTTTCAAGTTTCGGGTTTCAGCACTCAAAACTCGGTGATTTGTGCAATGAGTGAAAAATGGACATGTTGTGTACATATTTTCGGGGTTCGTGGTTCGGGTTTCGGCCCTCGGAGCTCGGAACTCAATGACTTGTGTAATATAATTGAACAATGGACATGTTGCACACCCGGTTTTGAGTTTTGGGTTTCGGCACTTGAAACTCAGTGATTTGTGCAACAAGTAAAAAATGGACATGTTGTGCACATATTTTCGGGGTTCGGGGTTCGGGTCTCGGACCTCGGACCTCGGAACTCAATGATTTGTGTGACGTAAATGAAAAATCAACATGTTGCATGCCGGGTTTCGAGTTTCGGGTTTCAGCACTTTAAAACTCAGTGATTTGTGCAATGAGTGAAAAATGGACATGTTGTGTACATATTTTCAGGTCTCAGGGTTCGGGTTTCGGCCCTCGGAGCTCGGAACTCAATGACTTGTGTAATATAATTGAACAATGGACATGTTGCACACCCGGTTTTGAGTTTTGGGTTTCGGCACTTGAAACTCAGTGATTTGTGCAACAAGTGAAAAATTGAAATGTTGCATACATATTTTCGGGTCTCGGGCTTTGGGTTTCGGCACTTGGCACTTGGCACTTGGTTATTTGTGTGATATAAATGAAAAATCAACATGTCACACACTGGCTTTCCAGTTTCACGCTTTGGCACTTGAAACTCAGTGATTTGTGCAGTGAGTAAAAAATGGACATGTTGTGTACATATTTTCGGGTCTCGGGGTTCGGCCCTCGGCCCTCGGCACTCGTAACTCTATGATTTGGGTTATATAAATGAAAAATCAACATGTTGCACACTGGGTTTCAAGTTTCACGCTTTGGCACTCAAAACTCGGTGATTTGTGCAACAAGTGAAAAATGGAAATGTTGCATACATATTTTCGGGTCTCGGGGTTCTGGGTTCAGCACTTGGCACTCGGAACTCAATGAATTGTGTAATGTACATGAAAAATGGACATGTTGCACACTGGGTTTCAAGTTTCATGCTTTGGCACTCGAAACTCGGTGATTTGTGCAGTGTGAAAAATGGACATGTTGAACAATGGGTTTCACGGTCTCAGGTTTGAAAAATAGCATAATAACAACTTTCATGTTTTCATTATCATTTGCCTATATTGACTACCGAGTCTGATAAGAGACCCCTTGGATGATTCATTGCTCAATGAAATACTACCTGATTGGAAGTGTGCTGGTTATCAGATATTCATTTGTTGACTCCCGGGTCCCGGAACTTGGAAGTCGGTATGGTTGACCCAAATTTGGGTGGTCGGAACTTGGCATCTCATAGGGCAACACAAGCTTCACACCCTGGATTCCAAATTCTGCAAGACAACCTGTGCACCATCAAAGGCCATGTCAGGAGATCACCTGCTGCTCCGGGAACTCAGGAACTTTGATTTATTACCTCCTCTGAGTACGGTTGACCCAAAGGTTGGTAATCGGAACTTGGCTTCTCATAGGGTAACACAAGCTTCGCACCCCGGATTCCAAATTTTGCAAGACAACCTGTGCACCATCAAAGGCCATGTCAGGAGATCACCTGCTGCTCCAGGAACTTGGTAACTTTGATTTTATTACCTCCTCTGATTTGGTTGATGTACAACTACCTCAGCTCCATCGTGTTTACAATTATGATACACATGGGCCCACCCATCTATATTTTATACCACCCTCGGCCCACCCGTCTAATACAACATCCCATACAACACCCTCGGCCCACCGGTCTAATTAATATGCGTCTGGGCCCACCCGTATAATACAATATTGTATAATACCCTCGGCCCACCCGTCTAATTTAATATGTGTCTGGGCCCACCCATGAATGTGATAACAAGTACCTACCCATCTATCTCATACACATCTACCTTAATACACCCATCTGCATAATATCCAACTACCTCGGCCCACCCGTCTACCTAATATTCATGTACATCGGCCCACTCATCTACTCTATATATCCCCTGCATGGGCCCACCCACCTCCATCGGGAATAATTTGCCTCCCGGCCCATCCGTCATAGTCGAGGATATTTTTATCATGGGCCCATGGTCCGCTGGCCCGTATCATACGGGATATTATGCACGTCCGTTCCCTCGTATTATACGGAAATAGGTCACTGTAATATGTGGAATGTATGGGTAAGGGCCGCATACTTAGCATTGAGATGCGCGAGTCTCTACACCGTGGATGATGAATCTTGGCTAGGTTTTTTCAACGATGCCACAGGTGGTGCTAATGTGTGTCATCAGTGTTTTTATTCAGTTCCAGTGCTGACCTCTTGATCTCAGTCTTCCAGAACGTACTGTAACTATCACCATTCCTCTTCCCGCCGTCCTCGCCCTCTTGCCCTTTCTTCTGGGAGCGTTAATACACTCCTCAGTCACCTTTCGTTACCTTTCTGCCGCTCTCACTCCAAGGCTAATAAATCAACTGAACTCCAGCAACGCCCAAGGCAGGCCTCATTGTCTCGTGGTCCTCATATTGTTGAAGTTTTTGCAGTGAAGGACAGAGAGGTATGTATCTTTTGTGTGCATTCCCTATCATTTAATGATTTCTGTCGAGGTCATATATACTGCCCCGCCACCACCAGAAAAGACACAGCAGCAAAACCAATTGCACGCCCAGGGGTTATCCACGGCACAGCCTGCCCCAGGTGCTAATTCTACTATACCACATTCAAGACATGTGCATTCACTACCCATCTGGTTGTTGGCTCATTTTGTGCTTTTTCTCTGCTGCGCATCTCCTCAGCACGCCGATGCTAATGCACAATCAATGCAGCAGCAGCAAGGTCAAGTCCAGCCCCAGGCATCATCATTGCAGACTCAATCTACGGCCGCCTTGACATCTACGATACCTACTCCCGCAACTAGTCCTACTGCGCTAAGTGCAGCAAGCGCGTAGCCATGGCCCCTTCTATGGCGAACTCATTTCTGCTGTGCAACTCCCCACATGCTGTTGGACATCGATACAGGTGCTCAACTATTTCACATTTACTTATAATTCTTCTGTAGTC
This sequence comes from Suillus fuscotomentosus, assembly GCF_016647785.1. Lineage (NCBI taxonomy): Eukaryota > Fungi > Basidiomycota > Agaricomycetes > Boletales > Suillaceae > Suillus > Suillus fuscotomentosus. The sequence goes on from NW_024539600.1 coordinate 46,391, forward strand.
TTATCTTTTTCCTCATATCATTTCGCAACCAATGTACATCAATCTTGTTTCCGCATGAGGCCCATGCAATGTATTGAACTCAATGATGTCAACCATTTGAAGAGGAACATTTTTAAAAAGAATTCTGTTTTATTGTCTTCTAAACTTTAGGGTCTGTGGCCCCGTTGAAGGTACAACAATTCAGATGGTGAGTCTGAACAATGTGTTGGGTCTTGCAGAAACTAGCTGCTATTCGACCCTAAAGGGTTTCTGGACCAGGCTCAAGGCTCAGAGTAGAGGAAATATCATAAAAACTTGCTGATCTCTCAGACTCATACTGGTAACTGGTGAAAAGATTGATTGATTATGTAAGCTACAAAAGTGCCAACATAAGGTGAGGTAAAAACAGTCTCTACAAGCCCAGCCAGAAATGAATCCCTACACCGTGTCGAACATAACCCTATTCAAGTGCGGGGTGCTCACTCTTGGCTTTCTATCGTAAGGCAAAAGGAACATTCAAGTTCAATTAAAATGATGACTAGCACAGATGATGGTTTGTTGTCCTGCACAACCCATTATCTGTCTAGATCTTCGTTTCGCAACTCAATTTCGTCACCTAACTAGGAGAATAGTCAACACAGCGACGATTCGGCAAGAGAATCTCACCAAATGCAGCATGCTTTTGCTACTCATCGTCTTCAATGGATGTTGTATATGGTAGCCTGCATCAGGAAATCGGCCATGAGACGATTTCAATTGATATTTCTGGCAAAATCAAACCAAATATCGACATATTATATCCAAATACATAGTTTTATATAAGCACCACCACAATGGCACTGGATGACAAGTGATTGTAAGAAAACTCCAATATAGATGTGTCTCGCAAATATGATACTTTGTAGATAAATTATTGAAAGAAGTTCAGCATCACTCCATAAAATGGTCACCTGCTGCATTAAATTCACTTTGTGATGGTTGTTTGCAATGTTACCTAGTTGGCAATCAAAAGATGCAAAAGTCTCACAATATTGACACAAAATGGTCATTAGTGGAAGTTGTGATGTGTCTAGGTCGCCATCCAGGTAATGCCTTGTCAACTGCTGGGAGTTTTTGACTAAATGATCATCCATTACTCATAGTGCCACGATTGTTATAACTCAAGTGTATATTGGCAGCAAAAGTCTCTGTATAGACATCCCAGACTTCAAGGCAAGTCCCCACCTCTGACTTTACTGCGAGTTTCTCCGAGTCTGGTGAAAATAAAATTGCGCCTGGCCAATCAAGGATCGCGAATGGACCAGCCACAAGTTTACCAGTGTCCAAGCTCCATATTCGTGCTGTAGTCTTATGATCTGTTCGCCAGTAGTGTGCTGTCTGCGGAGATATCAACACAGGAAACTCTTTCTGAGTGTTACAATCATGCTTTACTTTCGCTTCTCTGTTCTCTTTGTCCGATAGTACGCTTTCCATTTATGATCACTTACCTTTCTTGGACTATGTACTTATATCTCACAAATACCTTGGTCTGTGCGCACATATTGACTTATTTAAGCATGTGTATTAGCCTTGTAGAACTTCACTTGAATCTTACTAGGTTTTACCAGAACTTCCTTCGCTTAAGACCTCCAATCTTAAGTCGTCTGAACTAGCATTCTTAGTCGAAGCACTCCTTTGACTAAGTCTTTACAGAACCCCTTCTTTTCTGAAGGACTTCACGAAACTCAACAGCTCGAAACTCTGTTGAGTCGCTGTTGTTAGAACTACCCTAGTTCGTAACACTGAGTGTACCAGTCTACTTTGTGAGTCGTCGGCAAGTTACCAATGATGTTGCATGCATCTCATCTCGTCAATGTCCTGGACTTCTGAACCATAGTGGAGATAAGAAATGCAAACATACAACGGTCTACGTTCATAAATAATGAAAAAAATACGACCATAATATGCGCGAAGGGTATCAATGAAACCATCCACAAACAGAAACACAACCGATCGCCCCCATGCTCTCTGGTGTTGGATTGTACTGCAGTAGCCGATTCTTGTGAATCAGGATGTGGTGAAGGAGGGTCGAGATATTCACCAGGTACTATATTATTGTCTTTTTTGGGAGCACCCACTGCGGTGTTGCACTGCAATCAATCCATGAGACTTCCAGTTTGATGAAAAAAACCAACTGAGCACACCTCTTTAGCCTGAGCATGAGGAACATTAATGACAGATGGCGGAGACCGGGCAGCACTCCATCCAGGCAACATGTGTAGGGTAGGTGAGAGTAGCTCAGAGGTCCTGTGAAACTACAGTCTATCTGTGTGCCATACTTGGTTGTCCATGGCTCCTGCTGCTTGGTTTCGAAGGCATGTTGCTGTGCATAAACAACAGGAAGTAGCGTGAGAGGAAGGTATCTCATTGTCAGTAGCACCTGTGATGTTCCTTCAATGTCAGTGCCAACTTATGAGGGCAATCACGAGAGATCTCTGGGGATGAGACAGGAAGTGCGTATGGTGTGGGAGGCGGTCGAGACATGAACATCGATAGAAAATCATGGACAAGATCGGCCGCTGCCATGCCTGTGATTTCGGCTGTAAAATAATGTCTCAGTCCTGGTCATAAACCGCCAACTGCTGTCAAACATGCCACAGCATCCTTTTTCGATTGACCCTTGGCAGAAAAGCATGGAGTGTTCTGGCTCTACAGCCACCCAATCCAAAGCAGTTGGTAAATGGGGACCGGTGGCTCCATGGTAGAGAAGAGTGCCCATGGGGATGATTCCTGGGACTATTGTATGACCTGCAGGACATATATGATAAGTCATGACTCATCTGCACGGTGCTCAGTATCTCCAGACATACCAATACAATGACATGTATTTGGCCAGTTTTGAAGCAAAGAATTGACCATTTTGAACACTAGATGTCCTGTCGCGTTCACTGCAGGTCCTTCATCAAGGTCCCACTGTGTGAGATCATTTTCGAGCCCCGGGTCAAAGGATAGAGGTGGATGGCTCGACAGAGGTATCTGTGCAGTCAAAACCTATTCAAAGGCAAGAAATGGCCAAACAGCTTTCCTTGTACACCATTCCGACAAAGGGCCAAGGACCATTGTAACCTTAGTTATATACTGGGCACTGCATCTTCCATAAAGGCATCATCCGGGTTTGATTTCCTTCAACTTGAAACTGATCGGTAAATTTGGTAGCGGTTGAGGTGGTGCACAGTTTTCAAAGTTCATTCTTCTATAATTCAAGATTGTCTTCCAGCAGGCATCAGATTTTCAATGATAGGAATAATGATGGAAAATGAATGCAATGTTACTTCCTGAATTTCGCTGTGCACAGCAGGTACTTAGCTACCGCTGTCAGACTCAGCCTTGAAGGAAGTAATGACCGGTCACCGGGTTCAGAGTTGCAAAATTATTATGCGGTCATCAAATGCTGATGCCCAGTGAAAATCAACAAGAATGAGGTAGATATACATAGATAGATATCTAAAAAAATAAAGGCCCATGAAATCTATCGATGTATTTAGACAAATGAGACTTTTTGAGATGGAAAAAGAAAGACATTGAAATTTTTTTTAGATGTTTAGATACAATTCTCAATCTGTTTAGACCTACCGATACACATTTACATATGAAATATCACTTGATTTGATCCAAAAACAAATCTAACGAGAGCAAATGACATTATCTATAGGTATTGCTATCATTAGGTGAGTAGGGTATCACTGCTCACTGCGCCTCGTCCACCATCCCGCCCGCCATCCTGCTGTAGGGATTCATTTCTGGCTGGGCTGGTAGAGACTGTTTTTACCTTACCTTATGTTGGCACTTTGTAGCTTACACAATCAAGTTATCTTTTCACCAGTTACCAGTATGAGTCTGAGAGATCAGCAAGTTTTCATGATATTTCCTCTCCTCTGAGCCTTGAGCCTGGTCCAGAAACCCTTTAGGGTCGAATAGCAGCTAGGTTTGGCAAGACCCAACATTGTTCAGACTCACCATCTGAATTGTTGTACCTTCACTGCCATCCCGCTGGAGCGGTGTATCCGCGACTAAACACCTGCGTATCAAACGCAAGGGAAGAAGTGGTGAGGCTCTACACTACTACAAAGCCCGAAGAGCACTGAGTGGCTGACTAATCTACGGAGCTATCCGGCTGCTGCTATGCTGCTGCCCCTGGGGTCCCCTACTCCATGTGCCCCCCTTGAAAGAACCGGCAGTGTCCTCGTCGCCTACTACTCTGTGCCTCCAAACATATTCTCGTGCCTCTCTTCGTTTTCTGTTTCTACACCTCCATGTTCTACATCTTCGTCTTCTATTGTGGGATTGTCTTCTTCGTCACTTTGCTCTTCTGGTATGTCGTTTTCCTTTTCTCTCTCCTTTTGTTCTTCCGCTAATTTTGTGCCATTCCTTGGTATGAATGTTCTCAGCCTTCGTGCGTGGAATTCTCCCGCCAGGAGTTCTCCTTCTAACGTTTCTAAGCGATACGAGTTGCGTATTCGCTCTTTGATACGATGCAGCATTGACCATTTCGGTAGGAGCTTGCGTTTCGCTTTGAGGGTGCTATGCGCATTACTGTGGAAAAATTGAACCAACTGTCCACTGTTGAAAATGACTTCCCTTGGAGATTGAGCTAGTACCCGTTTGTCGAACATCACCTTTCGTTTGATAGCATGTCGCACAATGGCATCATATCCATCTAGCTGCTGCTGTCCTACGTAGGCTATGTGTGCGTTTGCGTCTGATAGCCTTAATGCCGATGTGCTTTCCGTGATGTCCGTTCGTGGTGTGTTGATTATCTGCCCTAAAAGAAGTTCTTTCGGTGAGAATTTTAACGCGGGTAAGATTCGATAGTTCAACGCTGTCACCGCTTCATCTAGATACTTTGGCCAACACTTTGGTAGATCTTCCCATGCTATCCTTTCGTATTCGTCTTCCCCCAGATTGGGAGCACATAACTGTTTGAGAACGTGTAGGAGCAGCTTGTTTGTTCCTTCAACGAGCCCGTTGACCCATGGCGAGTAAGCCGCTACCACATGTGTCTTACATAGCCATTTTGCGCAAAACTCTCTGACCTCTGAGTTGTGGAAATGTCGTCCTCCATCACTCATGAATGTTTCTGACGCTGTGAAACCCCGAAAGATATGTCCGAGACTGTCAATCGTGGTTTTCGCTGTCCCAGCATGTTTGTACTTGAAGACCCATACATGTTAGGAGAACATGTCGAGATACACTCCCAGTGTGTGGTACCCGTTTGCCTTTGGCAACGTTAAGTAATCGCCTACTAGTAGTTCGAAAGGATGTCTACGAGTAATTGGTTCTAGAAGTGAGTGCAAATGCTGATTTCCGAAATTCTTGCACTTAGCGCATTCAGAAATTGCCTTCATAATTGACGCGTCGAGACCGGGGCTGTGTATCTTGTCTGTGAGCGCTATCTTGATGGCGTCCCTCCCCCAATGTCCCTTTCCTTCGTGTTGCTTGATGGCCATTTGCATAGCTTCCTCCCTGCTAACACATTCTACCCTGCTTCGAGCTCGGATTGTTGTACCTCCGTGTAGGCGCCAAAGTTTACCGTCCTCGATGAGGTATTGCGATGCTTGATGTTTTGCTCTTTTGTGATTGCGAAGTGGCTTGTCTGCATCTAGTTGTCCAATGGACTCTATGACCTGAAGGAATACGGGTTCCTTGGCAAATCTTTGCTGTAGGCTAGAAAAGGTGTCTGAATCAGTGTTCTTGTCTATGAGGAGCATATCATTAATCAAGCCGCTGTTCTTTTCCCAGTCCTCGCTAACGGTCCAAGTGCTTCCATCTTCCGCATCTACATTGCGTGGCTGACCCTCCCATTGTCGGCTGAGGCCATCTGCGATTACGTTCAGTTTTCCCGGTACGTGTCTTACATCCACTATGTTGTGCGCTAAAATCCCGTCCCTCCAACGTGCGTGTGCCGCGTTGAGGTTATCACTTAGTAGGACGTCTCGCAATGCTTGACAGTCAGTTTCTATCTCCACAGGAAATCCCCATACTGTATCAGAAAACTTATCCAGTCCGAATTTGAGGGTCGCAAACTCTAGTAAAAACGGTTTGTACTTTTGTTCCGTTTTCAACGTTCGTTTTGACGCAAATGCTATCGGTAATAAGTGTTCTGTCCACTTGCCCGACAGCTTTTGCTTGCTGACTCATTGACTTAGTACTGCCGCGAAGCCTTCTTGACACCCATCAGACGTGACTATGAAGTTTGATCCGTCGTAGCGTGGTGCTTGCAGTATTGGTCTTGAAACTAAAGCTGATTTTAGATCTAAAAACGCTGTTATGTGGTCAGTAGTCCATTTTTCTGCAAGCTTAAAGTCTCTTAGCGTGCGTCGATACATTGCTTTTGAATACGGAGTTTTGAGAGGTGCTGCTTTCACGAGGTTGCGTAATGGCCCTTCTCTCTTGGCATAGTTCTGTATTAAATCCCTGAAATGACTCGTTAATCCTAAAAATGATTCTAAATTGAGAGCGTCAGTGGGTGGTTTCCAGTTAACGATTGCGGTAAGCTTCTCTAGATCAGGTTGGACGCCTTGAGGTCCAACTGTTGCGCCTGCGAATGTTGTCTCCATCATGAACAATCGGCACTTCGTTGGTGATAGAGATATTTTCCGTTCCCGACATCATTCAAAGATTTGTTCTAGCTTCATTAGCATCTCACGAAATGTATCTGCTGCAGTCCCACCGTCGTCTACGAACAGCTCCATTATTGCCTTTGCTGTGAGGTCGTGTAGATGTGTTGCTGTCATATCTGCAAACATTGATGGTGCTCCTGTGAGTCCCATTGGCATCCGTTTGTACCAGAAGTAGCCGCGCCCTTCTATGTAAAACACCGTGTATGGTCTTGACTCTTCTGGGATTTCAACGGCATAGAACCCGGATGCGAAATCAAATACTGATACGTACTTGTGTCCACTCAGATGTTGCTGTTTTGCTCGAATATCACCTTGCGGCATTGGCGCTATGAGGGTGTGCTTGTTGACTTCGTTAAAGTTCTGGCAAATACGCCATTTCTGCGGTGCTACTGGTCTTTGTTCAACTGGTTCATTCGGCACTTCCCTTTCGGGGAGTGTGAACGCTGGTGGTTGTCCTTCTTGTGCATATTGTTCATTGACCCTGTATCTTAACTCTTCAAGCGTTAAACCTTTCTGTTCGTGCACTTTTTGGGCTAACACTGTGGTTGCACAGCACTTTACCGCATCTGGCGGTGCTCGTTTGATGATACCCGCTTCCAACATTTTGTCAATGCGTCCATGTAAAAACTGAGTCTGTGGAGGGGTGAGCACGCGTTGGTGGACCCTTAGCTTGAATGTTGCATCCTTTGGTATGTTGAGGTTATGTTTCGCTCCCAGTACCTGGATAACTTCTGATAGTGAGCATGTGAAAATGTCTGCATACCTTGTTACTAGCGTTTCCGCTTGCTTGCGTTCATCCTCTGTAAGTGTGTCTCCGTACTGTACCGCTTTAACGATATAAGCGACTCTTTTGGGGTTGTTTGGGTCCGTTACCCTCGTAAAGATTGCTTTGTCGTTCTGTAGGAAATTTGCTGGGATTGCGTCTGATACTCCTTCTAACGATTCTTGTAGCAGCGTGTCTTCGTCTAAGCTCATACTGGTTGAAGTCGTGTTTCCTGTTTCTGGCATTTGATCAGTGCGTTTTCCAGTCTTCTCATGATTGGGACTTGATACTTCCTTTGTTATGACGCCTTCTCTCCCTTCCTCTTGTTCCTGCGTTACCATCGTGATGTCTTTTCCTTCTTCCTCTACATCTTCGACCGATGCTGTTTTCGCTCGACTTTGGTTATAGAGCGTTCTTGTCCCGCCTTTCCCCATTACCTGCACTTGGTCTTGGTCTGTGCTGTAGTCGTGTATAGCTTGGAATGCTCCCAGCATTGGTTTCCCTAGAAGAAAATTCCATCCTCCCCCTCCATCGAATACCTCAAACTCTCCTTCTGTTTGAACTCCTCTGATCGTAATCTTCCCTTTCCACGTTGCCTGCGATGGCGTAATCGTTCCGTTGGCCATGCGCAATCGTCGTGTTGATGGTGTCCAGTTCCCCAACTGATGCTTGACTCGATTGAACATGGATGAGCACATTGCGCTGACCATGGCACCTTCGTCAAATAACGCCTTTGCTCGTACTATCTCTCCTTTTGGTCCTTCAAAGGAGATGTTTTGTATAAATGGTTGACATGTCCGCTGCCTTGCTTCTTCATCCATCGAATACAAGTTAATGATATCGTATTGTTCGTTCTTAACTTCAATGACATTGACTGATTGGGATGTATACTCGGCAGGATTGGCATGTTGGTCCTCGCGTGCCTCCTCTTTGCATGCGAGGACTGGCAGTCCGTAGCTATGAGGTATGTCCTTTGGGTGGGTCGTCGTGTGGTCCTCTACACCGAAGACCCACTCTCTTTTCCCTGCTCTCCCATATACCCATTGTCGAACACAATGTTAATTTGCAGAGCTGTTGCTCGGTTGAATGTTCCCAGCGTGCACGTGCTTAATCCTCTCCAGATTGATTCATTCTTCGGCAGTTGGTCGTCCACCGGTACTTGACATTCTGGGCCAATGTGCCCGTGTGCGCCGCATCTGAAACATTCTCCTGAGAAAATTTGCGCCGTTCCCGGCATCAGTGGGTAGGGAGACTGCTCTGTGCATCTAACTCCTTTCCCCCATTGCGTTTCCCATCTCCGTATCTGTTCCTCGTATGCTATCTGTCCATCTGCCGTATCTGGATGGTGTGGGAGTTCATTGATGCATATTCTCATGAGATCCCGCTCTTCTTGTGTTGGCGGCTGACCTCTTGGACATTGTAGCATATTCTGATTCGCTGTCACGTATTGTACTTGCCGGCGAGCTGAGTTGGACATGGTGTTACATGTTGCGTTCGTGCTGTTATGGGGTCTGGTTTGCGTGCTGGTGGTTGGGAGTGAAGGTGCGTCTACTGGTTTGATTGTTGCTCTCTGCATCTGTAAACGTAAGACCTCGACCGGATCAGTTTGCTTGTTCTCGAGCCTTGCTATCCTTAGGTTCTGCGCTTTTTCTGCCTCTCTCCTTTCCTTCTCCCGTCGTGCCTTGTCCTGGATGGTATCTATGTTCGTGTTCTTGATTTCATCAAAGAACGTCGTCCAGTCCAGTGGTGTGGGAGATGTGAGTTCTCTTATGACGCGTTGTAGAAACAACTATCCAGATGGTGGTATTCTGAACTATGTGTTGGGTCTGCTTGCCTAAGCTGCTATGCTTGTGGTGACAAGTGCGTTCGACCCTAAAGGGGAAGTAAGTACAGCAGAGATCTACGGGTTGGTGCAAAGGGTGCCGTTCGTCAGCCGACGTAGAGCGCGGGAAAGCGCGTGAGGCGCGAGCGCGAGAACGAAGCGCTTAGGGCAGCCGATGCGCGGGAAGGTAGCGCTTGAGTGGTGCGAAGCGCGGGAAAAGCGCAAGGTGAGTTTACAAGCAGAGGTTCGTAATAGACGTTAAGGATGTTCTTATTGCCAATAGATACTGACTATGGCATGTGACGGATGAGCTTTACACTGATAGTGAGGTGCAGGGAGCTTCTATATGATTCGATCATGTAAAATATGAACTACAGGCGCTTATATATGTATGTCTAAAAATACGCCCCTGAAGCGGAGCCGAAGCGAGTAGGTAAGGTATGTAATAAGGGTCCATGACATGAGAATTGAGCAATCATTAAATAGAATATGGTCTGATATGGAGAAAATGATAGGAACACATACCAGTGAGGTTAGTTTGGACAATGGATGGACGTGCGACGTAGGGCGCTTCGAGCGCAGGAAAGCGTGCCTAATGCGCGCGCAAGAATGCTGCGCTTGGGGCGGCCGATGTGTGGGAAGGTAGCGCGCGCTTGGCGTGGGAGAGTTTCGCTTCGCATAGGGAATGATTGGAAAGGTATTGGCACAAGTTGTGCATCAAACTGTACTCTGAGACAGGTCGCATATATAGCCTCTGCAAGGCCACAGAGATATCAGTCTCTACAGCGTGGCAATGCCTCGCGAACCTGGTGTATGAATACTGGTGCATTTGCTACACCCGCATCGTGAACCAGCTTCTGCAGTCGTCCATGGTAGTGGAGGTGTGACCAAGTGGAGACTCCCGCTACAGTGATGCGCTCACCCACATCGTCCTCTTTGAGTCTCAGTGAGAGTAGCTCTTTCTGATACTCTAGTGTGGACTTTGCGGCCACGACTATGGCTGGCCATTGTGCCTGGAATGCTGTTTTAACGTTGGCCCACGTTGTAGTCTGCGCTACTGTTAAGCTGTTCCACCAGATGTCGGCTTGAGAACCTGCCAAAATGAAGGTACTGAAGATGATGACCTTGGTTGCTTCATCGGTGATTCTGTTAAGGTGAATGTATCTTTCTACCTCTCGCAAGAAGTTTTGCGGGTTCTCATTATCATTCCCGCTGAATAGCGCTGGTGCTGTGGTAGTTGCCATTGGCACGAATTGAGCTTGTGTTGGAACGATTGGTGGTACGACGCTTGTCTTTGATGGTGACCTTAGTTTACTTTTGCTTGGAACGGTGAGCTGGTCTGTGCGTTGGGTTGTTGGGAATGGGATTGGGGAAATGGCTTCTGGGGTTGGTATAACAATATTTGGGCTGGGCGCTCCCAGAAGTGATTCTTCGTCGTCTTCGCGTTCTCCTAACTGCTTGCTGACCTCGTGCTCCGATGCTGATGTATCGTTGTCTGTAAGGGTTCTCTCGATGATCTCTGGGGTATCCAATGGTGATGAAGCCTCTGATGTGAATTCTGAGGAAGTGGCTCCGTCCGCCTTGATGAATCGACCTGTACTGTCTCTGGGCAGAAGAGATTTCTTCTTTGTCTGTTTAGCTGAGGAAAGAGCAGTCATGAGCGTTCCGTTTTTTGTACTCAGAATTTAAAAGGCTATGCTCTGTGCGTGTCTTCCTCGTGGTTCTGACGCAATGGTTCTCGAACGTGTTCTCGTGTGTTCCACGAGGCTTCTAATCAGCTCTGGACTCGGCTCTGGACTTGGCTCTAAACTCTAGGATTCTGGACTCTAAGGGGAAATAACCAAAACGAAGCTTGGTTGAGGCGAACTCACTCTGTTCACCAGTTGGAGCGGTGTATCCACGACTAAACACCTATGTATCAAACGCAAGGGAAGAAGTGGTGAGGCTCTACACTACTACAAAGCCCGAAGAGCACTGAGTGGCTGACTAATCTACGGAGCTATCCGGCTGCTGCTATGCTGCTGCCCCTGGGGTCTCCTACTCCACCGCCATATGCCCTCTAGTCATCGTGGTTGTTGTCCACTTGAACCAGTCCTGAGGAAGCCACCTATAAGACACTTGGTCAGTACATGTGATAGAATGCAGGCAACAGAACTCACGTGAACAGATACTTTGCGCTTGTATAACTCGAACAATTGTAGACAGAATTAAATAGATGTTAATATAAGAAAAAAATGATGCACCTCTTTGTCGGCAGTAGACAACCCATTCCAGTAAGTCGCAAAGACACTCGCTGGTTCCTTTTGATTGCTGTTTGATTGCCACTCGAGGGCACAAAGATTCCTAGAATGATAGAGTTAATCTTGCTATGAAAATAATATATAGAACTCACCGCACCATGATCTTGGGGCTCATGCGCATCGGCTTGGTGCTCAGCTGTCGCTTCTTGATGGCATCAAGCTTCGAGTTGATCGTGGGTTTTGTTTGTTTGGCGTGGGTCACTCCAATGAGTTCCATTTTTACAGCAAGGGAAGCTGAATCGGAACTCGATGAGATCTCTGGCCTGGAGATTGGCATGATGTTGGTGGAGGGCAGCACTACAGCAGGGTTGGATCCTGAACTTGAGGAAACAATAGAAGGTGAAGGGGGTTTCTGTGAAATGGGTCTGGGCCGAGGTTTGAGGACAAGATTAGAGCTAAATGAATTGATCGCATCAGTGTAGCGCATCAATAGAATTGATGACTTACAGAGGGTTTTTGACCTGTAAGATCAGACACGTGAAATTAGTGCCAGGTACAACATGTACTACAATGAGAGACTCCGAGTCACCTCGACAGCAACAACTTCCCTCTCTTTGCCTTTGTCCATTCATGGTGGAGGGGTTGGCTCACGGTCGGGTGTAGTGCCATCGTGTGATGGCGAAGGGGGTGACACTAACTGTACACCAACTATGTCAGTAGTACAAAACAATAATATTAAAACTTACTTCTTCGGTTGATATTGAAGGGGGTGATGCTAGCTATAGACCGATCATGTCAGTAGTGACAAGCAAAGAAGATGAAAACTTACTATATCCTCTGATGACAAATCTATGTGTGGGCGCTTTGCGGTGTGGTTCTCATCAGAGTCAGACAATCTTCTTTTTTTAATGATTGGGATCATTTCGGAGGCAGTCTCTTCCTCTAGGCCCATGTCTTCAGACTCAGCCTTCACACACTTTCCACCCTTTTTCTTGATGTGGTAGTTGTACCATTGGGAATAGTTATCGATCATGAGCCTCGTGGTTTTCCAGTTGTTGGCGCACAAATGAAGCTCCAGGTATTCCTTCCACAACGTGTGAACCAGCCACTTGATTATGTCGAGTGAAGCTTGCCTGATCGATTCCGGTGCAAGTCCTTGGGTATGTAGCTGCCGGAAGCATGACAACATTGTTGTCTGAATTACCTTTGTGCGCTGAGCTGACACAGGTGGTTAGCCTAGGCCGGCTGAGTGTATTTAGATAAATTTTTGATGGCATTTCAAGTGTGTTCGGATGAGACCACTACATAGATAGCGAGTCCAACTTGGTCAGGGCCTCAAGTTCAACATTGTAGTTCTGTGACCATTAAATCTCGTCTTCCTGGCACTACTGTAGTACTGGTCCTTTGTTGTATTGATGGGCTGATTCAAGTCATCTACAACCTGAGACATATACAGTGGCTCAAAAAAGTGTCCCAATGTTTGTAGGTTTTCATGTAATTGTGTTATTGCGAGCCAGGGTGTGAGAATCTGACTAAGTCAAAGGGAGGTCCCAAAAAGCTCCGCTTCTCGGCTACAATTATGTCCCCTATAGCGTGAGAATCCATTGACGCCGTGCGTGCGAAGATATGGCTATTTTAATTAGGTGACTCATTGGGACACTTTTTTGAGTTTCTATTAAAATATGAAAATCAGATCATTTAGACATGACACCATTTACAAATATATATATAAATGGTCCCATATTGACAATATGGTCTCATTTTAATATCCTGTACATATATAAACCCTTCCAATAACATCATGTCCTTTATAATCAGCATGAAGTCTATTTCCTCTTCTCAAAGAGATAATATCCTTTTTCTCTCCACCTCTGGTCTATCTATCAGGCAGATTGCCTCCAAAACTGGTCTGGGGAAGTCAACTATTGCCAGGGTTATCAACCAGAATATTCCCAACAAAGAAAATGTCAAAATGGGTCGTCCTTCTAAACTTACTCTGCATGACAAAAGAGCTCTTGTTCATCATATTATATCTGGAAAGGCCTCTACTGCTGTTCAAGCCACAAAATACATCAATTCCATCATCACTACCACTGTCTCCACTCAAACAGTCAGGAACACCCTCAAGGAAGCCAATCTTAAAGCTGTAGTCAAGAAGAAGAAACCCCTACTGTCACCAGCCCATAGGAAAAGGAGACTAGCATTTGCTTTAAAGCACCAGCACTGGACTATAGAGGACTGGAAGAGAGTTATTTGGTCAGATGAAACTAAAATCAATAGGATGGGGTCAGATGGTCAAGAGTATGTTTGGAAAAAGGCAGGAGATCCACTTGGAGAAAAAGAAGTGAAAGGTACTCTTAAGTTTGGAGGAGGAAATATGATGGTGTGGGGCTGCATGGGGTGGCATGGGGTGGGAATTCTATGTGAGGTGGAGGGGAGAATGAATGCAGAGCAGTATGTCTCCATTCTGGAGGAGTGTCTGCTCAAAAGCATGCAAGAATCAGATATTGATGAAGAAGACATTATCTTCCAACAAGATAATGACTCCAAGCATACCTCAAAGTTGGCCACCAAATGGTTTGAGGACCATGATATTACTGTCCTATCATGGCCAGCACAGTCTCCAGACCTCAATCCCATTGAACATATTTGGGAATTACTCAAGAGAATGCTTGCTGCCTATCAAGACCCACCTAATGGACTATTTCAGTTATGGGAGAGAGTTGTAGTAGAGTGGGGAAAGATTGCTAAGGAGGAGTGTCAGAAATTGATAGAAAGTATGCCTAGGAGGGTAGCAGCAGTCATTAAAGCTAAGGGAGGAAACACTAAGTACTAGAATTATAGAGATTATGTATAATTGATTCAAACTCAAAAAAGTGTCCCAATGAGTCACCTAATTAAAATAGCCATATCTTCGCATGGCGTCAATGGATTCTCACGCTATAGGGGACATAATTGTAGCCGAGAAGCGGAGCTTTTTGGGACCTCCCTTTGACTTAGTCAGATTCTCACACCCTGGCTCGCAATAACACAATTACATGAAAACCTACAAACATTGGGACACTTTTTTGAGCCACTGTAGTAGCTGCTCACGCTGATTTGGCTCGACGTGTTCTCGCAACAGCAATACATAGTATAGGTAACAATAAGTGGTTCATGATCCATCTATCCTATCATACCAATTCAAGATATGATATCTTTCTACTATCATCGCAAGTAGACGCTGTGGCTTCTGTTTCATCGACACTAACACAACTACCAGCTTGGATAGGTCGAGCGGGGTGCACTGTTACTTCATTATCTGCATGATCAAAATGTTCTCCTTCGAGTCTCTCGTCTTGTGACGAGGGAAGGTACCGCTCCGAGAGGTAGACGCTGTGTCTGACATTGGATTTGGAAGAAATGGTACTATCTCTGTTGGCCTGCAGGTAGTATCGCGAGTTCGGGAGTGCGATGAACGAGTTGACATATACTTGACACCATATCATGGATCAGCATGATTCTCGGATAATGTTTTGATCTTACATTTAGCCATTAAACATTCAAGACTGAGAAATACATAGTTCTTCGGCATCACTGCGCACTGTAGGTGACTCTCAGAGCTGTGAGGGACATCACAGTAACTGGGACCTCACTGTAATGATGGCTGTCATCAAACATACACTGCACAAAATGAGTTAAGATATGGAACAGGATGTAAGGAGAATCACCTCGTAAGACAGCCAGTTTCAATTATTAAACCCGTGAGTTTTTGTATAGAAGAATTGGTGCTAAGACGCTGTGTTGGCTTATCAGATTCCGACAGCGAACGGCCCAACTCTTACATAGAGAACCCTGTACGTGAGGTAGCGAGAAGATAGCATAGTAATGATACATTGAGAACATCACCACAACTAATCACGGTCAAAACCATGTACATATGTCGCCCATTCGACTCTAATCAAGTCAGAGAACAGGTGACACTGAAATCTACTCACAATCAACACTTCGTGGGGATCTGTTTGATATGTAACATAAGTGGGTAAATCCAACATGGATATCACTTACCGATAATGTTAATGTCAAGACTATTGCCCTGTCAGTAACATTCTAAGCAGTATGTAAAGCAGACATACCTCAAGTAGACAGGTGTGTGAAGGAGATTTGGGCGTGCTGTGAAGATAGTGGAGGCGGCAAAAGAGGATTGGGTGGTGAGCAATGCTGGTGTAACTTGAGACTAAAACAGTGTGAGTTGAAGAATGATTGCATGAGCAGAGGCTCACATTCTCATGAGAATCTACACTTGAATGCCACAAGTTTGAGGGTAGAGGCAACATAACAGGGAACTGCAGCGCGACTGAGTGAACCGTAAAAGTTAAACAGGATAATGAAATGTACGTCTAGAGGATCAAGAGGCTGACCATTTTGAATGGGAAGACCCAAGCGAAGGAGTTTGCGGATGTGAAGGAGAATGGGTTGCCGTAGGTCTACTGCAGGTAAAGCACACATACAAGATCATTTTTTCCTAAGGGTCTGATCAGCACTCCTCTATGTCCATTCGATACTGCCAAAAATCATTGGAGGAAACAACATTCTTTGCATCGCAGTGAGAACTGGCATCCAATCAGTAGAAGGGCAGATCACATACCATTGAAGGTGAGCTGAGACACATTTTAAGAAAGCAGACCAGGATGTGAAGCAGGAGTGATCAAGGAAGTGACCGCTGGCAGGCCAGGTATCTGAAATGGTGGTCAAGAAGTGCAATCTACACAGAATGAAAACTACTCACAAGAGTTTTTCAATACGGCTGATGCACGCGATCTTTCATAGCCTCAAAAATCAATTCTGGGTCTGGTGGCGTCTGACTGAGAGCTGTGGTGAGGATGGCTAATCATTGCACATTAAAAACCTATGGGGGTTTTATTCAAGACATTGTACTTTATATGTATATGAGAGCACGTACCAGATCCTTCCTTCAAGTTGAGTAACTCTCTGGCAGAATGGCTCACGCTTTTGCAGTACTGAGTTCAAATTGGAGTATGATGGCAACAGCTTTGATCCTACTGTTCCATTTAAATCGGACATAGTGACCAATATCCAATGGCGGAACAGGTGGGGAAAGACCCCAGTTGTCTCCAGCATCGGGAGGGTATTCCAGGAGGACTTCAGAGAGGGGTACTTGTGCTGCCTCGGTAGCTTGTGGGTCTAGCTCTCTAAGGTATGATCCAACAAATCCTCCAATAAGCGCGGCTGTCACATTGTCGAGGTGGCGCTCGACCATGAGCACATAGTCTAACATTCACTTTCGGGAGAGCTTGAGTTTCCAGAGACTGTCTCCGAGAAGAACGCCTGCAATGACCGCTGCGCCGGATGAGCCAAGTCCGCGTCCAAAAGGTATTTGGTTGTGGCAGTGAATACTAGGGGCAGGAGGGAATGTCCTATGGCCATTGAAACATGACGTACATTGTGAGCGTAGATGGCCAAATTGAAAAATTGAAAATTCCGACGCAGTCCTACTGCCCATTATGGATGTGTGACACTTACTGACTCGCGCATCTATCAATCAGTACCATTGTCATATCCCGTATTCCGGACCTACATCCGATAATATTCCCACGCCTCATCCGGACCTTCGGATGTCCTATCCATGTCTCCAGTACCCATCCGGATCCCTGCACCTCTGCACATCCACATCCGCATGTCCACACCCAGATCCCTTATCCTTCGCAGCTAGCCTGCATCATTCATCCTTGTCCCATTGCCCTAATGCCACATCCTATATATCCACGCATCTCATCTGGACCATATCCGATCCGGTCCGATTTGATGTATAGATCTGTTTCCTATCTGATATACGATAAGCTTCGTAATTCATTTCCTGTGCATATAATGTTAACACAGCCTATCCGGTATTCCTTGTTACCGGTACCTCGGTTATATCTATTACCGGTATGCTTACTGATCCATTAACCTATGTTCATTTCTGACTCCCGTTTGTCAACCTTTGCATATGCTTCATACATAGCCTCGGACTCTGCTTATTGATCCTTCCGTTATTTCTCTTAGTATATAAACTTGTGTATATGTCTTGTAGTACCTCAGTCTGAATATCATATTAGTCCTCGCACTAGATCTCACTCTAAGTCCTCATATCAGTTCTAGTCTTCCAACTTAGTTGTTATCCATCTCAGGCCTAGGGAGTTTCTCCCTAGGCCGGAGCTCTGCTTATCCGATACTCCGCTCATCCGCTCATCCGATCCTCCGTAGTTTCCGGAAGTTCATCCGGATCTTTCCCGCGGTCCTCCGGACCTATTCTGCTTCGGACTTTGTCCTTGCAGCCTTTCCTCTGTTTACTTCTACTCAGGACAAGTCCTGAGTAGCCATTATCCATATCCGTATCAGGACGAAACCTCATCATAATTTCCGGAACTTTCCCGCACTCATCCGGAAGTTACTTGCACCCGTCCGGAAAGTCCTTCCGAAGTTTCCCGCGCCTTCGGATGTCTTCGGACTTTCCTCGGACACCAATCTGAAATTAAGGGCACATACTCGGGTAAGGGGCACAGCACACGAGCTGAAGCCAAGCCCCTCAGAATCAGTCCTACCCTTTGTGCATGGTCTTAACAACCATCTACTTTGCTACTATATCATGGAATCTGCCAATGCTCAGATCAACAATGCTCTGATCAATGACGACTCACTCGTAAGTTTTATATTGTCGAGTTGTACATCTTACTTAGCTATTATCATAATCAGGTGCCCGTGTTCCAACCAGATGTCCCAGGCCCGCTGATTGTCAGCGGTTCAGCGGTAGTATGTTATAAGTACATTACATTAATGAAAAAAATTAAACGGTTGCAGAGAGCGTGGAACAACGCAGTCGAAACAGCCCAATACTGAATCCAAAGTCATACTACTGCGCCGCCTACTCCTTTTCAGATAACTGTGGAGGATAAGTGCTGGGTAATGCTGATGGCGTTGAGGGAAGAAGAGTTGCAGGAGACAATGAGATACCTGGAGAATGCGTGGCAGGAGCTCACTGAAGTGAAGAGGCTGTTGGTGATTGGAAGTTAGGATCGGTCGGAGAGAGGCCATCAATATTGTAATAACACCTTGTACTATATCACGAATGACACAGGCCAGAGACATAGGATCACGATGAAGATGCCGAGGCCAATAATGAACACGGAGCAATCGGGTTCTGCTCGCTCCTCCTAGTCGTTCAATTTCTGACCCAGTTGCTCCTGATACCACAGGGCAAACTGTTTGGGCAAATCATGTTCCCGACATCCTTCGCTGTGTCATGAGCATATGATTGAGTACCTGCATCAGACTGTGCAGTTTCTGAAGAGGCTGGTAGTGCAACAAACAGATCAAGGCGATGTAGAAACAACGATACTGAGAGGAACAAAAGATGCTCCTAACTGTATCTAAAAATGTTGAAGGTCATGCGTTGCCTAGTCTGCTATGCTTGAGATGACAAGCGCATTCGACCCTAAAGGGGAAGCAAGTGGAGCGAAGATCTAGTGGTATGCGCTGAAGCGAAGCGCGAGAAAGTGCAGGTGCGCGCAAGGTACGAAGGCGCGGGAAAGCGCGCGCGCGCGTGCGGAAATGGTAGAGAGACTAAGCTTAAGTGATAATATAATGCAATATAAGAGAAGAGAGATGCAAAGTGTAGACAAATAGATTTCTACTATGTTCTTCTAGGTAGATAGTGGGTGGAAAGTATAGTAAGGTAAAGGGAAAGTTAGTTGAAAAGTAAGTTAAGGTGAAAAGTAAGTTAGTAATAGTATGTACTGCTGGCGCTTATATAGCGCGGCTAAGCGCGGTCATGCGGAGCCGAAGCGCTACCGAGTAGGTATGTAAGGATATATATGGGTGAGAGTCCATGATAAAAATAAAGGTGGAACACTATGCTAATAAAGGAAATGGAAATATACGCACTAGGGAGCTTGGTGGACAGTGGATGGATGCATCTGGATGGCTGGCGCTATAGGGCGCGCAAGCGCGGGAACGCGCGCGCGCGTATACATCGTGAAGCGCGGGAATGGTGCGCGCATTGCACGGGAAAGCTGCGCCTCATATAGGAATTGCTGTGGACAGTACACAGAGTGGTGCTGCGAGTTGGTGCTGTATACTCCCTTAGTGGAAACTGCCATATCACGCCATGAGAGGCATGAGTCTCTACAGCGAGATGGCACATTTGAAGCAGGGTTTGGGTTCGATGCTTCGACATTGCTTGGGATTTCAGGTTCTTGTTGTCCGTGGAAATACCTGCAGGAGGATCAGCTTGTCCAGGCATTGAATTTGTCGGAGGATCACATGAAGACATACAAATTGGGCACAAGAATGGCTGCAGCTGTTTTCATTTGCTTAACCCTTCAGCCCAACTGCAAGCACAAAGATTGGGGGAACAGAGGGTTCAAACCAAAAGAGATCCTTTGACAGTTCATCCCAAATGACACACACGTAATAGACTAACAACCTCCATGGTCATATCTTCTGTGGCAGAGTTGATGGACAGTCCACTTGTCGACACTCTAGACACGGTCTATGAGAATTTTTCCTGGCCGGCGAAGAAGTTATTGAGAGGGAGAGTTCTGGAGGGTATGAAATTTGCTTACGAGGAGAAGGAGATGGACAGTATCACATGGGGTGTGTATCCTTGCACAATGCAGGCTTACCACTGCCATCCCCATCCTCATCAATGATGAATGAGATCCACGACACTGCCTTTTCTCCCATCCTTGTTGAGCACGCGCAGATGGGATTGATAGAGGCCACAAAGGCTCAGGAGCGGGGGACATGGGGGAGAGGTTGCCTTCCAGTTGTAGATCTGGGCCGATAACGGTCTAATTGGAAATTCTGCCGATCCACGCCGAGGAATGCCACATGCAGTTTTCCTTGGTGATCCTCCTCACTCAGATTCGAGACGATATTGTAGTCACCACCTAAAGACATGCCCAGTCCACCACCTGGGGAACAGGAAATTTCGGGAGATGTCTGGGTTTCTCAGGTCCGTGTTTCCATTGGCATAAAATAGGGCATTGCACTCGATTTTGACGAGTCCACTCTTCATCTGAGAGATTAGAACATTCGCCAATACTCTCCTTCAAGTTTGTCAAACTAGTGCGTGAATAGCACACAAATTGTAACATACCTCAGATGTGCAAGAGCATACATTTCATCTGTGCCAAAAGAAAGCCAGAGATAGAAAAGGTTTCGTCTTATTGAATATGTATATTCTCAGATTTCTTGAATGAATAGCATCAAGAGAAGCATGAAATGAAGTTCTCGAACCAGACGCACCGTACTCAATGTACCCTGACATTATGGATATTTGTCCATCTAGAAGCGGAGTACGCGACAGGCCAACGTAAGGCACAATATTTGAATGACAAGCTTCTCTGAGGCGATGCTCAATGCCAGTCTGTGGCTAGTAGCAATACTTACTTCATCAGCCTCCACTTAGCATGAATAGAAGATCCATCACTGTCCAAGAAGAAGGAGACAATGGACAGGACAACGATTCGTCAACGTTGGTTTGGTGCCTTGCGGGTGAGTCCTGTGAAGTCAACTTGACGAGTGTGCTGTCAAGGCTTGTGACTCAGAGGGAAGAAGCAGCCGCTGCTGCAAACACTGCGATTAAGAAGTTAGCATTGTTTTAGGCAATACACACAAATCAGGTAGATCAGAAAAATAAAAGGTCCAATAAAACTGAATAAAACTGAATAAAATTGGATAAAAAATAAAATAAAATAATCCTTACTTTTTGTCTCTCCCATGCTGATCCATGACTGCATAGATAACGTTCAGATTGTACCTGTGCGCTAGACTGAAAATTCTAAAAGCCGCTGTTGTTATCGATGAGAAGATTGCCAGCTTTCATGTGTAGGATGTTATTCTGTGAATGGTTTCAAGATAAAATCGAGAGTGAGGAAAAAATAATTTGCACTTGGAAGAACAAGTAGGATGTATACACACCCAAGATCTCAATTATGCATGACTGGTTCATGGCCTTGATAACTTTGATCTTGCGCAAGGCAGTCACAGGCATGCCCTCTTCTCAATAAAGATCATTTGGGCTACCAGTTGCTCGGTGAGATGGTGGACTGCTTGATGGACCTTTCTGAGTAAAATGATGATGAGCTGATGTAAATAGTTAACTTTGAAGAGGAAGGAGAGTGTGATGGTACTTGCCAGCTCTGCAATGGCATCCACCTCATTATCTCCACCTTGCATGAAGAGCTCCTCCAGGTCTGCTACAAACTTGAGTAACTTGAAAAACATGATGCTCCCGCTGTTCCCTTGAACGTGAGAGTAAACACACTGGACACAACTCCACAGGAGGACAAAGTACTCAGCCATGAAGTTTTCTTCTGAAAAACTGTAGAATTGCCACCCTGTTCCAAAGGGCATGGGGGAATGCTCAAGCTCCTTCAGATGAGGACCCTTGTTAGTCAGTTATTTTGGTGAGCATTTAAGACTCTACCTGGAAGTTACATCGATTGTGTGTTATGTGGAAGGCTGAGACCTTGCGCATCAGTAGAACTATAACATAATACCAAACTGAACTTGAATCAGTAAGCACCAGATTATGACAGAATGCAAAAGACTGCTTACAAAGTATGTAGTGCTGCTGAAGACACAGCTAATGAGCAAGAAGATAGTAAATTTGTTCCTTGGGTTTTATCAAAATGAACCAAAAGAAGACGGTTTTGCTCCAACTTGAGCTTGACTGACTCATTCGAACAATTCCGGATTCTTCCGATCGATGGGTATTCCGGTAACCTTCGGTACCCCTAATTGGTGATCACATCGTTCCTGCTTCCCGAACCTCCATTTCCAACTTTACACAGTCATTGAAGCTTTATTCAGAGATCTCTCTGCTGCCAAACATTCATAGAGATTGGTGATGTTAAGACTCGTGGTATCGGTAGTACAAAGTCGAGAAGGGGACCAGCGAACATCCGACTAGCAATACTGTGACTACGCGACTGGAAGAGTCGAGAAGAATGAAGCGGGTACATCCGAGACAAGTCTCAGAGACTTGGTGGAACCAAAGCCCCCACTGTTTGGAACAACAATGCACAAATCACCAATTGGCTGGGTTTCAATGGGCAAGATGTCCATCATATTCCTAAATCTCTTCCCTGTCTCCTCTGTCATGATTCTCGGAAGACCTGACTTGGGAGCGATGGGCAGGACATTGCTCCCTCTAAATGTAGAGCATGATCAATATGCTGAAACAACCATCCTAAGCATGCACTTTATGAAAGGGAGAGCCTTCACTCTTCCCGTGAATATTGGGAACCTGTCTGGATAGGTGTACATATTGTCTAGGGCTGACATAATAATCTCGTTCATTTCTTCTGGTCCACGACAGTTGATCACAAGTGCTTCTCTTTCTTTCAAGGTAATGACCATCAACTGGTAGAGCTGAAATACCAATGCAGCATCTGTTTTTTGAGGAGAAAACGCGAAGGGCATACAAACTTACCAACATCATCAAATTGCCCACCAGTTTCTGGGCTAGACAGTTGAAATCTGAAAAGACTTCTTCAGGAAAGAAATCTGCTAGCCTCACACTACATTTTCCATCCACCAACTTGCTGGTTGGGTGAAAGAGTGACGCCCAAAGGAGCTCTGAAAAAACATGTTCTCCGATGAGCTCGGAAATCGCCTGGCGCACCTGAAAAACAAAAAAAAATTGAGCTAGTGCCTCAACTGCGGTTTCAAGTCCCATACGTCATTGATGTTGTTCAAGTTGAAAAGACCCACGAAGTGAGTGATCCTCATCTCTACTGTATCAAAAGAGGCACAAAAGTTGGTGTATGGTGACATTCCACCTTTGATAACCTTCCTTAGTTCCCCCTTTTATTCGTCAAATGCCTTGGCCAGCTGCTAGCATCAGTAAGGGGAAAGCGAAGGAAAGAGAGAGCACACATTCCTACGGAACTCCGGCCATCCAGCAGAAACAGTCACTCTGTTGGCAAATGTGATGACCACTGATGAAACTGTAAGATAGCATCAGGTAGCATCTAGGATGCAAGGCACTGACCTGGTCACTCCAGCATCTCCTTGTAAGTCGTGTAGGTTAGGTGAAGTGCGGTGAGAAAGCTATTGGTCACCTGGCGTTGTACTTCCACCTGATGAATCATAAATGGGTTTTGGTGCTCTCCTACCCACAGACCTCCAACAAATAAGGCCCTAGTGAGCATCATTATCCGCCACCAAAATGTCTTCTTCATTGCGCAGTGTAGGGATTCATTTCTGGCTGGGCTAGTAGAGACTATTTTTACCTTACCTTATGTTGGCACTTTTGTAGCTTACATAAGCAAGTTATCTTTTCACCAGTTACCAGTATGAGTCTGAGAGATCAGCAAGTTTCTATCATATTTCCTCTTCTCTGAGCCTTGAGCCTGGTCCAGAAACCCTTTAGGGTCGAATAGCAGCTAGGTTCTGCAAGACCCAACACATTGTTCAGACTCACCATCTGAATTGTTGTACCTTCAGTGGGTGAGGCTCTCTTGTTGCTTTCTGTTCAAGGTGTCCCACACACCACCCTTAGACTGTCTCCATTGCAAGTCAGGATGAAAAACCTCCAGGGCTGGCTCCTTGGTGAGGACCCCATCTACTTCGTCTACTTCATTCACTTGATCCAGAAAGGGCAGAGCTGTATTGTCGATACCACTGAGAGAGGTTATAGTGGACAATTCCCAGTAGTTGTAGCTGCAATCAAGCTCCTCAAACTCCGTGGGTGTGAGGTCAAAAGCAGGAGCCAGGAGGACATCTGAGAGCGTGTTGTCAAGAGCACTTGAATTGGCGGGTGTTACGCACTCAAATAGATCTGTTATGCGGAGCCCTGAGAGGGGCGTCGTCCGCTAACGTTCGTGACGTAACCGGAAGGGTCCGGTGTAGCGACTGAGACTGGCGACGTCGAGTCGGCAGATATCAGAGACGCGCGTGTCACGTGACTTCTAAGACGGATGTCTTCAAAGTCACTAACGATCTCAAAGTAAGGACAGTCTTGTCCGAACGATGAGGTGGTCGATCGAGGTAGACTTAGGCGCGATGAGCACCTAAGAAAAGATACTAGAGACTGAAGCTGAGGGGGCTTCAGAGGAAAGTATGTTCGAGGGAAGATTGAGTAGATTCAAGTTAGGGAATCTAGTACAGAGTGACCGACTACTTATACTAAGTGGAAAGGGTTAAGGGCAAGGCTACCGTACTGTAGGTAAGGGCAAAGGGGAAACGGAAAGGGTATAGGTACGGTGGTGGCAGAGCCTGATTAGTGATGTAAGGTCGAATGCGGAATGAGACCGAGAAACGTTGGAACGAGCCAACGGTAAATGATACAATGTGCATCATGCACGAGTCAAAGGAAAGATAAGACAAGATAAGGAAAGCCACATTGGTGGCACGAGTCAGAACGAGTCATAGCCCGAAGGCACGTGCGCACGTTGGTGCGATGGGAGGGGGATGAGGGACGGGAACGGTCCCAAGGATCCGGTCAACGGATATTCGGTAGAGAAGTGCGAGCCGGAGGCATACGAGGGCGAGGACGAAGGGGAAAAATGATAGGGGAGCCATGTAGCCGATGTTACTTGTAACATTACCCCCGTTTCAAGGTAGAGTTCCACGAACTCTTTAATCGTCGTCCAAAGGAACGTAGTCGTCCTGGTTGTTATACCATGCGGGGTCGAAGTCGAGGTCTTCGAGCCAGGAGGCGGCTTCGATTGCATTCTCTTCGCGTTCTTGCTCAAGGCGAGCAGCGTCCTGGTCATACGCAGCTTCAAGCTGCTGCATGTCCCTGTAGAACCGGTCGGAAGAGGTTCCACGACGAAGGATCTTCCTGCCGTCAAGTCGAGGGCAGAAGGGAGTGAGATGTTTTGGGGCAAATTGCCCACAAATGCGGCAGAAGTATTGCGCGCAGTGTTTCTGTTTGTGTCCGTAGACACGGCACTGGCGGCAGACAACGTTGCTGCGGTAGACCTGGGTGGTCTCGGTGGCATTATGACGCGCGTCGTTGATGGCGTCTTCCTGGGCTTCCTCGCGAGGATAGTGCCTAGTGAAGTTCTGGGTGCGCGGTCGATGCGCATGGGAGAGGGGTAGTCCTAGGGACAAGATAGATCGTGCACGAGCATGGTGATTTCGGCGTTGCGGAGTGGGAAGGGGTTCCGGCGAACCAATAGAGAGGTGTGGGACCGTCTCGGTGGGTACCCAATCGTCGGGGTTGAGAACAGGTGATGCGGGGGGGCATTCATCCAACTCTGGGATGATGATAGAGATGGTGTCGGCATCGAGGATGGGGGAGGGGTTACGTGGAGCGTAGAGCTCGCGTTCGTATTCGTTATAGAGACGGTCGATCTCGGGGTTGGTCAACTGGGTGACATTGGGGATCTGCTCTGGTGATTCAGAGCGGGGTAGCTGGGGAAGGAAGGGGGTCGGAGCTCTGTCATAGACAGCACGCTCAACGACTGCAAGCGGGTCGGGAGGGGGATTAAATGCCCGCTCCTCCTCGACGGCCATGACGGCGGCATGGAAGTTCCTAAGTTCAAACAGATTTAGCAAGGCTCGTTTGATCTTGCCTTGGTTGTATCTGGTTGAGACGGTGGATAGGGCAGTCTCCCTAGCCAGGTCAATCCTGGCGATATCGCCGGTGAGAGCATCGGTGGCCCTGAAGGCCTGAACGAGGTTCATGGTTACGTCGTCATTGGTGCGGTTGAGATAGTTGTCGAGTCAGATTGCATACTGGGGATCGCAGATGACTGCTTCCCAGTAGGCCCGTTGCCTGTCTTGGACAACTGAGCGAAGGGATGGTCGTCGGAAGACGGTGTAGGAAGGCCTATCATGGCCATGCGTTGGCTGGCTCGTCGGGTCGGGGTCGGAGGCAGACGCATGAGAGGTAGCGGATCGGTGCGAGGAAACAGACGACGCTGAGGCCGACATAGTGGAGCGTCTTTCCTTGGGTAGTGGCGTAGGTGGGGTATTGGGTAGTGGGTCTCTGTTTGTCGACGGGTGTGGATTTCTTGGGGCGGTGGCGATTGCGGATTCGTTGGCGGTGGAAGGCTTTGGTATCGGTGTGGATGGGTTCGCTGGTGGGGTCAGCCCTAGTGTAGTGAGGGCGGTAGGAGAAGTTGCGGTGGCGGTTGTTGATCAACATGAGATGGCGATTGAAGCGATCTTGAGTCGCTTCTTATACGCCTTCAGGAGCTCCGCTGCGGACTTCAATTCTGTTTCGGGGAGCCACGTTCGTTCGGAGGCAGGATAGCCAACCCAAGACACGAGGTACCGGCGACGCGATCCGGTACCCTTGTGTTGGAGGATAGCTTCCACTTCGTAGTGTTCCTCTCCATCGATAAGATCAGGAGGAGGTTCGGTGAAATTCGGTCCATGCACGTCTGTCTCCTGATAGGAGGAAAGTTCCGAAGCATGGAACGTGGGGTGGATACGCCAGCTGGCAGGCAGCTTGAGCTGGAACGTGATGGGGGAGAGGACCTTCTGGATTGGGAAGGGTCCATATCGTTTCGGGGCGAGTTTCCTAGAAGGGAATCCGGTGATTAGGTTCATGGCGGATAGCCATACCTTATCACCAACGTTCCATGGCTTGTAACGCTGGCCATAGGAACGATCAGCCATGCGTTGCTGCGCGAGGCTGTGGCATGCAAGGGCTTCTTCGCGGATCTTGGCGAGTGATTTGACTCGGTCTTCGGCGGTTGGTAGGGTAGAGTCGGGGAAGAGATGGGGGATGCCTCGTGGTTCGTAGCCCATCATGAGATAGAAGGGAGAGGCATTTCTGGCAGAGTGTCGTCGGGAATTATGAACAAATTCGGCCATAGGCAAGTGCTTTGCCCATTCGGAGGGAGTCGTCCGGCAGTAGATCCGGAGGTAGGTTTCGAGCTCTTGGTTGAGCCGTTCGGTCTGGCCATCTGTCTGAGGGTGATAGGCAGTGGAAAGTGCGACTTGGTAGTCGAGGAGTCGTCCTAGCTCCTTTGCTAGCTTCGAGGCGAATTGGGGGCCTCGGTCCGAGATGATCTTGTCATAGAGTCCGAAGCGCATGAACACTTTCTTGAAGAAAAGTTCGGCTACTCCTTCCGCTGTGATGGTTTTTCTGCAAGGGCAGAGAATTACCCCCTTCGTAAGCCCATGGTCTACCACGACCATGACAGAATCGTAGCCGGCGCTCTCGGGGAGGTCGGTGATTAAATCAACCGAGACCTGAGCGAAGGGGTGGAGGGCCGAGGAGGGTATCGGGGTGAGGGGAGGTGTCGTTGGGTGGGTGTTAACCTTCATCTGCTGGCACATGGCGCAGCCATCGACGTATTTCCTAATGAAGGAGCCCATTCCGGGCCACCAGTAGGATTTCTTGACGTTCCATTCGGTACCGGAACGCCCGGGGTGCCCGGCGGTTGGGTGATCGTGATGTAGAGACAACACGCGATGCCGGAGGTCGGGGGGAACGTAGGCACGATCTTTATAGAAGAGAACACCATCGGTGAACCTCCAATAGGAAAGTGCAGACTTCATGGGGGGTGCGCACACCCCGGAAAGGGCGTCCAAGGCTGTTTTCACAGTCTGGTCGGAGGGCTCGTCAGAGAGTCGTTGAAACTCGTCTGCGAGTTCAGCGTCGATTAGACGGGTGAACAAGGTGTCGGGGAGGAGGATACGATCCTCGTTATCCTGACCAGCTATGGCGTGGTCCGGACGGCGAGACAAGGCATCCGGTGCAGCGAGCTTTGTTCCAGGAACATGGTGAAGGTCCAGATCAAAGTTGGTGAGCGTGAGGTGCCACCGGGCCTGTCGTCGAGTGAGTCGTTGTGCGGAGCGGAAATAGATCAGGTTCTTGTGATCCGTGAAGACAATGACTGGGTGAGGGTTTCCTTCGAGGAAGTGCCTCCAAGCCTGAAGGGCTCGGATGATGGCAAGGAGTTCTCGGTCGTAGATCTCGTAGTTCCGTTCGGCCGCGTTGAGGGACTGGGAGAGGTAGCCGCAGGGGTGGTAATCCCCATTGCTATCCGTCTGGAGCAAGACTGCTCCGGTCGCGAATAGCGAGGCGTCAGTTGCAAGTGCGAACTGTCGCGAGGAGTCGGGGTTCCGCAGAACCGGTTCGGTGGTGAAAAGCTTCTTCAGATGCTGGAATGAAGCCTCGGTAGAGTCGGACCAAGAGAAGGGGATCTCCTTCTTGGTTAGATCGAGGAGAGGGCGTGCGATGTCGGAGTAGTGGGGAATGAAATGACGGTAGAAGTTGCAGAATCCAAGAAAGGACCGCACGTCCTTGACCGAAGAGGGTTGTTGCCATTCGCTGATGCCTTTCAGCTTGGCAGTGTCCATAGCGACCTGTCCAGGTCGAATGATCATACCGAGGTACTCGACTTCTTGAGAGTCGAAAGTACATTTCTCGGGTTTGAGGAAGAGAGACTCGTTGCGGAGTTTCTCCAATATTCGGCGGGTCCTTTGCCGGTGTTCGTCCAGGTTATCTGAAAAGATCAGGATGTCGTCCATATAGACGATTAACCATCCTTCGTTCAGTTCTTCTGAAAATGTCTGGTTCATGTAAGCTTGGAAGGTGGCGGGTGAATTGCACAATCCGAAAAACATTACCTTGGGCTCAAAGAGCCCGTATGAGGTGGAGAACGCGGCTTTCCACCTGTCGTCGGGATGGATGATGATATTGTTATATCCTGATCGTACATCGACCTTTGTGAACCATTGCGCCTTGTTGAGTTTCGCAAGCAAGGGTGGTATCAAAGGGAGTGGGTACGCGTTCTTGATCGTCCATTCGTTGATGTATCGGTAGTCCTGGCAGGGGCGTAGAGAACCGTCCTTCTTGCCGACAAAGAAGAATCCAGCAGCTTGAGGAGACTTCGAGGGTTGGATGAAATCTTTGGCGAGGTGTTCGTCCAAAAATGCTTTGACAGCGTCGGTTTCCTTCGGTGAGAGCGGGTAGGCTCGAGAAGACTTCGGAATGAAGCCTTCCTTCGTTTCGATTTTGTGGTCTACTCCCGGTCGCGAGGGAGGGAGTTTGTTTAGACCGTCCTTTGCGAAGATGTCAGCAAAATCATGAAGATAGGAAGGTACCAGTTCTTCAAATGATTTCTTCTTCTTCTCCTGTGCGTCCTCCATAGCAAATTCTTGAGCTTTGTTGGAGGTCTTCGTGTAGTCCTGCTGAGAGGCGAGGATCCAGAGGTTCCGGAGAGGTTTTGCTCGTCTATGGAGAGCCTTCCGGATTTCTTTCTTCGAGGTCCCGTCCTTGGTGAGCGGAGTGTCGAAAGAGATGTTCTCGATGATCCGGACGGATGTTCCGTCCGAAGCATATTCCACTAGAACTTCATCGTCAGTGAGGGGATAAGTGGAGATCTCCTCAACTTTATCCGCGAGATGGGTCTGTCCGACCCAGACATCGTCCATGGTGTTGAAGTCGGTATCTTCGAAGGGCACGATGATTGGCGCCGTCTTCTTCTTGTTACGCTTCTTGCGTTTCTTGATTTCCTCGAGGCAATGTTGGGTGCCTTTGGGGAGTCGTTTGAGGGGCGAAAAGTCCTCGTCGTCGAGTTCTTCTAGGACAGCCTTTTCTCCACGAAAGAGATATGGCTTGGCCTTGCTTTCTCGTCGCGAGGCGTTGAGTTCCCTCTCCACCTCCTTTGACCTATTGGTCGCAGGCAGGGAGATCGTGTTGGCCTTCCAGTCGATATTGGGCATCATGGCACTAAGCCAAGGTTTTCCAAAAAGTAGGTCATCATGCTTGGAAAGTTTCGTTACGTTGAACTTTCCATACATAAGTCTCCGATCGAGACGAATGAATAGCATGCAGTATAGGGTTACCTGTCCTGCCGAGGACGGGCTTCCGTCTACTGTGGTGATCCGGAAGGGTTTCTTGAGTAGGTGGGTCCGGATCCCATTTCGCTTGACGAAGTCATAGCTAATGAAGGTCCCACCTGCCCCTGAGTCGATGATGGCGGTCGACTGAACGGTTTTGGCACTGCAAGAAGAGAAAAGTGTCACCGGGACACGAAACTCGTTGGATTTACCAACAGCTTTAGTATACAATGCGCAGATAGAGGGAATTGACCGTTCGACAAGCCCTCTCTTTAAAAATCCTTTCTTTTGACAAGGTTGACTTCCATGTCTTCCTCGTTAGAAGACTCGTCAAGCTGGCGGACGCCAGACTTGCTTGGCTTCTTGCCTTTGTCTTCTTCGTCGTTCTTGTCTCCTCGGCGCACCTTCGGGTGGAACCGGGAGTCGTTTGCTCGATGGCCCTTCTCCTTGCATTTGAAGCAAAGGCCTTTATCGAAGCACTTCTGTCGTTCCTCAGGCGTGAGGGAACGATCAACGTCCATGGCATCAGGATCGCGTTGGCGGACCTGAGGCTTGGGGACTTGCCGGTGCCCGGAAGGGCGTACCGATCTGTTGTTGGACACAACTGCTCTTGATCGCTTGTAGTTGGCTTCCAACTGTGTTGCGGCAGTGTACCATTTATCGATGGTGTTGGGGACAACCTCCTTCGTGTAGATGGCGGTTCGAAGTCCTGGTTTCAACCCTCGTTCGAAGAAGTGGATGAGGGCGACGTCCTGCTTGAGACTAGCAGTGGACGACAGGGTTTTGAACGTTGCGATGTAGGGCATCACGTCGCCAGTCTGGGTCAAACCATGAAGCTTGGTTAAAGCCTCAGTCATCCGGTCGACCGGGTGAAAGGATTCAGTGAAAGCCTTCTTGAAGTCCTTCCAGCTACCGAAGTCGACGGGAGTTTTGTCGAAGGCTGCTCGGTAGAAGGTGTCAGCCCAGACGCGGGCGTCTCCATCGTTCATATACTGGAGTGCAACAGCGACCTTGGTTTGGTCGGAGCTGTAGATCGTCGAGTTGATGAGGAAGTATGTCTCCACCGAGTACATCCAGCGCTCGGCATCATCGATGCTTCCTTCATAGTTCTGTGGTACTCCAGCCTTTAGTTCAGGCCTGGATACGACCACTGTCAGTTGCAGGGTGGGGCCTCCGGACATTCTTGTTCCAGGGTTCGAGTTGAGGTTACCGTACGGTTGTTCGTCGGGAAACTCGTCGGAGGACGTATGGTCTTCTTCCGATTCTTCTTCTTCGGAATCCGGAGTGTTGGGATCGCGTTCCCAAGGATACTTCGGGGTCCAGGTAGTCGTGGTGTCTGTCGGTTAATGGCCGTGCGGATGGCAGGGCGCAAAAAAGGAAACTTGAATCTTTTGTTACGCACTCAAATAGATCTGTTATGCGGAGCCCTGAGAGGGGCGTCGTCCGCTAACGTTCGTGACGTAACCGGAAGGGTCCGGTGTAGCGACTGAGACTGGCGACGTCGAGTCGGCAGATATCAGAGACGCGCGTGTCACGTGACTTCTAAGACGGATGTCTTCAAAGTCACTGACGATCTCAAAGTAAGGACAGTCTTGTCCGAACGATGAGGTGGTCGATCGAGGTAGACTTAGGCGCGATGAGCACCTAAGAAAAGATACTAGAGACTGAAGCTGAGGGGGCTTCAGAGGAAAGTATGTTCGAGGGAAGATTGAGTAGATTCAAGTTAGGGAATCTAGTACAGAGTGACCGACTACTTATACTAAGTGGAAAGGGTTAAGGGCAAGGCTACCGTACTGTAGGTAAGGGCAAAGGGGAAACGGAAAGGGTATAGGTACGGTGGTGGCAGAGCCTGATTAGTGATGTAAGGTCGAATGCGGAATGAGACCGAGAAACGTTGGAACGAGCCAACGGTAAATGATACAATGTGCATCATGCACGAGTCAAAGGAAAGATAAGACAAGATAAGGAAAGCCACATTGGTGGCACGAGTCAGAACGAGTCATAGCCCGAAGGCACGTGCGCACGTTGGTGCGATGGGAGGGGGATGAGGGACGGGAACGGTCCCAAGGATCCGGTCAACGGATATTCGGTAGAGAAGTGCGAGCCGGAGGCATACGAGGGCGAGGACGAAGGGGAAAAATGATAGGGGAGCCATGTAGCCGATGTTACTTGTAACAGCGGGAGGCGGCACATTGTACATGGGTTGTTGTACTGAGGTGACAATGGGAGGGAAATACCCATCTGGAAATGGAGCATAAGAGAATTGAACTGAAGCGTTCAACAGCTCTTCGAGCTAACAATGTATCAGTGAAGGACGTGCACGAGGACTTGAGCACAACACTCACAAGCCAAGTAGGCATTGGGATACCTCTCGCGTTAGCCCTACAGCATGTAGGGGTTATCACACTGATATAAGCACTGCCAGTTGGCTAGATCTATTGTTTCAAAGATGGAATATTTGATACGGAAAACAGCTCACCATTGCTGTGAATAACTCATGAAGGTGGGTAGTATCCCTCTCACCAGGAACAATTAGCCACCCAAGTTGCGTAAGCCGACCAGTCCAAGGCTGGGCCTCCTGGAAGGATCTTTCACACTACAAATAAATACAATGAGATTAAATCTTTGCATTCGAGAAGGAAACTCATGTAGATAGGCGATACTTGGTTGTAATTAGCAAGGTACCCTACGGTAACATATGATCCTGTAGTAATGGTGACAAACAGATGCTGAGGGGAAAAAAGGTAAAACAAAACCATGGTTGACGGACGGCGACAAACCTCCTCATGCTAGAGGAGAAGGTCGTCGCATCAGCGGATCCACTGTACAAAGTCTTGTACTTACAGCAAGCTGAATGAGCTGAAGGATTTCACCCACAGCAGGTACATATAACCATACTGGAGACATCGATTGGCCTGCAAGTACCAGGATGGGGTAGGTAGGGAGGGAATTGATGGCAACAAACGATATCAATAAAGGCTGGTTATAAAGTAGCAAAGCCTGTCAGAAATTAGCAAAGGTCAAACGTTAGAGATGATACAACAACTCGTTACTGATCTGTGGCGGACATAACTTCTCGGTATCGCAACTTGGTGGCTGTTTGTGCTGGCTGCTGATCCCTGACTGATGGCCATCAAAAATTGCTGGCGATCTTGATTCAATTGATGGCCATCAATAATTTCCGGCCATATTATGTATTAGACATCCTTAACCAATGTGAGTATACATGGCCTACCCCGAGGCCATAATGGAACCTCATGAGTGTATCATGATCAGCGAAGCTGGTGGAGTTACGATAATGATATAGATATGACCCATTGTTACAAGTAACATCGGCTACATGGCCCCCCTATCATTTTTCCCCTTCGTCCTCGCCCTCGTATGCCTCCGGCTCGCACTTCTCTACCGACTATCCGTTGACCGGATCCTCGGGACCGTTCCCGTCCCTCATCCCCCTCCTATCGCACCAACGTGCGCACGTGCCTTCGGGCTATGACTCGTTCTGACTCGTGCCACCAATGTGGCTTTCCTTATCTTGTCTTATCTTTCCTTTGACTCGTGCATGCTGCACATTGTATCATTTACCGTTGGCTCGTTCCAACGTTTCTCGGTCTCATTCCGCATTCGACCTTACATCACTAATCAGGCTCTGCCACCATCGTACCTATACCCTTTCCGTTTCCCCTTTGCCCTTACCTACAGTACGGTAGTCTTGCCCTTAACCCTTTCCACTTAGTATAAGTAGTCGGTCACTCTGTACTAGATTCCCTAACTTGAATCTACTCAATCTTCCCTCGAACATACTTCCCTCTGAAGCCCCCTCAGCTTCAGTCTCTAGTATCTTTTCTTAGGTGCTCATCGCGCCTAAGTCTACCTCGATCGACCACCTCATCGTTCGGACAAGACTGTCCTTACTTTGAGAACGTCAGTGACTTGAAGACATCCGTCTTAGAAGTCACGTGACACGCGCGTCTCTGATATCTGCCGACTCGACGTCGCCAGTCTCAGTCGCTACACCGGACCCTTCCGGTTACGTCACGAACGTTAGCGGACGACGCCCCTCTTAGGGTTCCGCATAACAGATCTATTTGAGTGCGTAACACCCATATGGATAGGATTGCTCACCTGTTAACGTAGTGTTCTAGCCAGTCATGTTTATCTCCAGAAAGGGGAGAAACCCTGCCATTCAGATTACACTGGCCTCGCGAAAAAGCCGGAATTATAGGGCAGGCCCTCAGAACCGCTCCTGGATCCACAAAGCCGAAAGTGTTTGGATTTGTCAAAGGTAGGAAGCGAACTCATCCCAAAGCATGTGTTTCCCATGAATGGTTTTGTATAAGTTCATACCACCAGACAAATAGAAAGTCTATTCGGCAGGACTCATACACGTTACTTGAGTGCACAGCATTGATATGGTGGATACCGAGAACTCTCGCATAACAATATTTGTCATGGGCCCCATCATCATGCTGTAGCAGCATGATGTTACAATGGGGGGTCCTGGGGTTTATCACATCTTGAGCCCTTCAAATGTCGTACATTGTATAATTAAACCTGATGAGGTTGTGGTGATAATTCTGTTGCACTTGAAAAGAATTGAACTGTGTTCCTGGTCGGGATGGGCAGAGTTCTGCACAGAAGATCCAAGAGTCCTCATGCGGTCCAGAATATGATCTTTCAATCATGGAAGGAAGTCCTCAGTCATATGTTAGAACGACGACAATTAAGCCCCCGAAAGTTACCTTCATGGCAGGATCCCCCGCATGACTGCGGAGATAATGTCCCAACTCATTGAAATTCTTCTCACTTAGTCCAATATGATGGTGTAGCTGAGGGTTGATCACAGTTTCGTCAGCCTGTGTGTGAGGAGTCCATGTTGTTTGCCGTTGTTTGATGCGACGTAAGCGAATTTGACGGTGTTCTATTTGAGTTAGCTGGTGTATGAAGTTTCTGCGATCAGTTCGGCGGTATCTGCCTTTCGACATTCAGTGCTCTAGCTCTCCCTAATAGCAACTGAGCAGGGGAGCAGACAGGGAGCAAATCATAACTTACTGGCTCTGTACTATACGAGTCTGTTGTACCAAATCGACGAATGGAAGCAACATAATTGCCTAGCGCATGAAATTTGTACGTCCGAAAATTTAGTGACTTCTTCCTCCTCGATTGCCTTGGTGAATGTGGATCCTGTGACAGTTCCAAATTTGGCTTATGTTTCCCTTTACCATTACCCCCCACCCTCTTTTCAGCTGCAGTCCCTTGCCCAACGCCATTCGCCACGCTGCCCTCCATGCATCTAGTGATGTTCTTTGCCTGCCGATGAGACCTCACATCGACCTTGCAGTCAAGTTCTTGTGTGTGGTATGCAGTGCATACCTTTGACTTGAAGTAACAGAATTTCTCGCCAAGGTCAGTGGTTTGCTGGTCGAGAATCTCTAAGGTAAGGTCGGAATGCATACACAGTTTAGCGAGACCATGCCAATGCGCCATAGTGAAAAGGAGATCGAGAAGAATTTTGTTGTGAGTGTCAGGGAGGAGACCTTTGAAGACTGGAATAGAACACTTGTACAAAGTCAGTCCACAGACATATGAGAATTGTCTTTAAGGCATACCTGTAAAAGGTCCTCAAAGTTGCATGCTGCCATGTTTGACATTTCGGATGTTTTCGCAGAGAACCACCTAATGGTTGCAGGACCAAATGGGGAAACCTGCCTGTACCTGTCAAAGATGGACATGAGTACCCCAGGCATCATCAAAACACATTCGGCACCTCCTATCAAGCTCATGCACTAAGTCCTTGTTCAATGCAATCAGAATTCTCAGTAGATGAATTAGAAGCATGTGCCATATCCCAAGCTCAAACTCGTGTAGGAGATCAACGACAAGCGCTGCAAACACATTGAATCCG
Source organism: Suillus fuscotomentosus (assembly GCF_016647785.1). Classification (NCBI taxonomy): domain Eukaryota; kingdom Fungi; phylum Basidiomycota; class Agaricomycetes; order Boletales; family Suillaceae; genus Suillus; species Suillus fuscotomentosus. The sequence continues at coordinate 82,557 of NW_024539600.1, forward strand.
AATGCACTAAGATTGTCAGACAGCACATTCTTATCAAATATTAGTTCAGGCAACAAATGAGACTGATGACTATGCTCACTGAATTCGGCACTCAGGAATCAGGTTTGAGAAGCGCCTTGACTGCCGTACTGTCAACACCATAATTTTTCTCATAAATAAGGTTGCGTGCAGTAGCAATGGGCTGACTCCTCGAGACATTGGACCGCGCCAGTGTTAAACATTGTTGCCGATCACAGCTCATCCCCAGATTTTGAAGCCGCGCAGTTGGTATGAGACAATGCGGGCAAGGACAGCCTCCTAGCTGCTGAATGGTTGCAACAAGGACCCTGGTTTGGTCTGCTTAGATGTCTTATGGATAATGATTATGACTCACTTTTCAGGGTAATCTGCAGAGTAGGTAAAGACTCGCGGGTAAAACCTGCATTTGATTCCGTCACAGCAGAGAATTACCATCCCATGCTCATACACCTCTAAAAACTCTTCATCGAGTAAGATATTCCATTGAGCTTGAAACAGTTCACACTGGCAATGCATTGTACATTCACAGCCAATCCCCTTGCCATTGGTATAAGTCCCGCAAAATCTTTAAATGCATCCGGAAGCTGCCAAGGTGTGGGCTTTCACAAGAAGGAAATTAATTCAGGAGGACATCATACCTTTTGAAAATATGCGATGTGGTTCCCCAAATGGCAGGATGGCCTACAGCAGCGGTATTTGGATTCATTTCCAAAATACATATACACTGGCCACAGCTTCACGTTACTGAATGTTGTCAGTTGCATGGCATCTGACCAAAACATCAATGCGACAACTACGCGGGGTAAATCACACCCCGGCTCTCCAGGAGACTCAAGGAGATCATGGTGGGTGTCCATAAAAGCTGGTGAGGTGTAAAGCTCGCCTTGAATGTCAACCTCGCGGGGAAGATGGGGAGCACTCCATCACAGTTGGTAGGGTTCATAATGGAAAAGCTCATCACCCTGAGCATTTGCAAGCTTTTCTTGGATGACGGAGGTGAGAGATCGATGGTAAAGTTCAGCTGCGATGTAAGGTCAAGGGCCTGGCTGAGCTGTAGTTCTGGAAAAAGATACTTCGATGCTGACTTGCATTTTGTGCCAACTGGCATCCTCATCCTCCCATTCCTCCCCCTCATCATCGTAAACACTTGCACCTAGCTGTGAGTCAATTCTGCTCCATGGCGTACTCCAGACGTCGTCAGGATCAAAATCCAGATCACCGACGATATCAACAAGTTCCTTGAAACTCTGCTGGGACTTCTGTGCGCCTCCATGCCAGTACCAATGGCCCAGCTCAAAGGAGGATCGATTGGGGTAAGGGGAAAACGAAATGTCATTGGGCTCTGCAAGGGCATCTGGCTCAGTTGAAGCTATAGTTGGGACGGAACTGATGTCTTGGAGTGTTACGGCTTCTTCTGGGTCGTGAGAAGGGGGGGTGGATGAAAAGAACTGACATATCAGCCCAAATACATTTCTAGCGGTACGGAAAGGGGGAGCTTGCAAAGATGCACAAGTACTGGTAGATGTGTCCGTTGCATTGGCTGGTGCGTCAGGCTCTGGTGCTAGAGCAGTATATCCGGAGGGAAGGCTTGGGGGAGCTTGTGGAAGCACATCCTCATATTGCCTATAACGGAGCGGCAACGAGACGTCAATGTGTTGACTCCTCCACTGCACCAGTGACAAGCCTTGTTCCCCGTCTATCTCAATAGGTGAGGCACCAAGATTGGTGTTTGATGATAATGTGGGTGCATTTTCTTGTAGCAGGTCAGCAGATGGGAAAGAGCTATTTGAGAGGTGGGCCTGCACGCTCAACGGCACCGTGCCAGGGCCAGGGATCTGTCTACCGAGGTTGTGGTTAACTCGTGACTGTTTCATAGCACCTAGAAGATGCTTCGCTTTGGATAAAGCGGAGAACAATCATTTCTTACAAGAGCCTTGATGCTTTGTATAGGCACTCTCCTGCGTGAACTCATGAATACAGGTGCATCTGACAGGGGTTGGAGTCGGCAATGAACCTGCGCAATCCATGAGGGGGAGCTGAAGGTGTGAGAATGCGGTTCAGTTCAATGTTGAAGGACAGGTGGAAAGACTGACGATTTTGATAGCATAACATAATATAGAGGGCACCAGTGATGCCTAGCCCAAATGGTGATCCCATTGTAGTCTAGATTCCCACAGGCCAAAACCTCTGGCAGCAGGCTAAAGGTGGGGACATTTCATGGTGGCAAGATAAGCTGGGCAGATCATAATATTACTACATGTTGCGGTCTCATAAAAGCAGAGTAGATACCGCATATTTGCTGCACCGGACCATACAATGGAAGCCCCATCTTCACCTTCGTCTACCATCACTGCCCCACCTGACTATCACGAAACCGCTCGGAGGTTAGCTAAATTGATCGCAGAGGCTATGACCTGTCGCTTCGCCCTCCTACACTATGACAGCACCTCAAAATACATGGTCGAATGGTGGTGGTGAGACGCACCCATATTCTATGCAAATTTTGAGTTATGACACTGCTCCACAAAAATGCAGGCCTATTGACGGTGATGGAATGAAGATTTTGCCATTCAACCTAGAGATCCACTGCAAAGAATATGAATTGAAATACCCATGCTGTCTATGCGCCGATGGTAGTGGCAGGAGTGCGTACATAGAGTTTGTGGTGTACTCATGGTGGAATAAGGACACTGATCAGTTCAATTGGACTGCAAGATGCGCATCTGATGAATGTGGTTATCGAGGTTAGCATTCTTCACACTCAAGAGGATCACAACTGAAGAGTGAACATCGCCTAGTAAAAATGGACACGTACTTCAGGCTGCTGACTATATCCACCTTACAGTATCCTTGAAGAGGTATGAGCGCTCGTCCTTCCTTTGCTGCAGTACTGGGTCTGAAATTATGGATGATGAAGAACAGCGAGTCTTGCCTATTCAGCTAGAGTGGACCTACAAGGAACAAAGTGAATTACTGAACAGACTCGATTCCTGTGTTGGAAATGGTATTACCAGCAGGGAGTTCCAAATTCTGTTTAGCCAATGCAAAAAATGCAAGCGAGTCGGGGTGAAGTCAGTGATGAAGCGCCACATCTGCGCGGGAGGTGTGAAAAAGTGAGAAGGTCGACTTGCATGATCATTGTTGCTCATTACTCAGTATTAGTTTAATCTACATTCTATATGGTCTACATAATGGCATCTAGTACTTATTGATATCACCGCATGAAACCGTAGATTGCAAATTGAGAGCACCAACAACTCTTAGGGATTTCGGCTCTTCATATATTACTATTTCGCCATATGCACTGTTCACACATTGATGCCAATCATGCCATCATGCACAGCGCTCAGAGGCCTCAGCCTGTAAATTCAACGTTCAAATGTTCAATGCCCGATGGACAATTAACAAGGCCATCGGATGTGTCGGCTGAATAGATGCAATGCATGTGATCCACATCATTACTAGGGCAAATATATTAATATACTATCATACCATAGGCTTCATTCGGATGCAGCGGTCATGAATGGCCATTTCTGATGGCCATCATTTTTCTTTTGATGGCCATCCCTTTTACATAATATCTGGCACAAATTAGTTGGTGTCAGTCAAGTACCTTTTCTAAACACTGCAATTGCCTGTTTGCTTTCAGAATCAACTCCCGCTTACACATAAATAGTACTCTCACAGTCAAGCTCGCTTGCACGCACCTTACTGTACATACAATATTTGCACCCCAACAAGATGTGTCTTTCAGCAGAATCATTCGATTACTCAACTGCTTGCGCGAGCATTTTTCAACTTTCGAACGTCCTAGGCCATGAATTCTTGGATGCCTACATAGGACTCATAGCAAATCAGAAGGTCAGTGGGAATCTTTTGTAATCCTGATTCTGTTAAATCTTTTCATGTAAATTATATGTTCTGTCATTCTTGCTCAAAAATCGAGTTTATCCCGGCGATCTGTGGGAACTGGTTGGGGAGCGCAGCATAGAGGCGAAACAAGAGGAAACATTGCAAAGACATCAGAGCGTATGTACTAATGGACATACCGGAAGACACGTGGCTGTAGAACAGATTCTCTTAGAAGAGAGGAGGAAATGATGTCAGATAGAGGTGTCTTTGTACACCCAGGCTATTGAGGTCTTGGAGCAACATTGGTTGTGTGAGCTTGTTTTTGTCTGGGTGCGGATGTGCAGTCTGATGCTCTTGTTATTTGTAGCACGTCTTGGAGCTTGATCCAAGCATCCCATCAGGCCTCCCTCGAGGCAAATGGTTGCTCCGACAGACTGTACCCCTCTACCGTGCACACCCCTGGCCTGCTCAATAGCAGCGAGAGGGATGTGTGAAGTTTGGCTAATGAGCAACGATGCCCCCCTCGACCCAACTGCAGCATCTTTGATGGAAACATTATCGCCTCTACATATCCCTCTCTCTTTGGTACATGGTAATTCCACCTCGCAGGAAGGAAGACCGACGTCTGTCTGTCTGAATGTCAGTGCTTTGACAGTTGGCTTAGCTGCTCTGACTGACTGTTCACAGTGTATTGGCTCCTCATTGCCCCTGTCGAGTACATGGGTCACCGCCGACATTCAAAAATCCTTTTATAAGTTATTCAAGCAGGAACTGACCATACAGGGGGAGTTAATGGTGACATCCCTGGCTACCAGATGTAGCAATGCCTACCTGCGTAACCTTGGGTTGGATTTACTCATCTTGCAGGCCAAGAGACGCCGCACCCATGCAGAGATAGCGCTATATACAATGGCCATCAGTAATCTTTATGGACACAACCTCTGCGATATTAGTGAGCACAACTGATCATGCTCCTTTTCATGCTAATGATACCGTAGGTTCATTGACATCTTCAGATTCAAATATTGTCTGACCTCTGTGTAATGAAGTGCACTACCACGACGAGGATATCAACGACGGCACAGAGGAGAGCTGTGAAGACTATGAAGATTACAAAGACTACGAAGATTACAAAGACTGCGAAGAGCTCGACATTCAGTGATACTGGAATTTTTCATCGACATCTGCATATTTTTTTTGAATGGGACTGTATTTTTTGACCTTCATAAATTATTCTCACCTTTTTATCGACTGTTACTTCAGATTATTATTGACCATGTATAGAAGTGTGTATTGTTAATGCATTCTTACGAAATCCTGTTCTTGTTTGGTTAATCGGTTAAAACCTGTCTTTGCCTCACGCTACTTCTATGCTGTTCCTCATTCTCTAGTACATTCATATCAAAGTGTATGTATTGGAGGACACCGAATACCATCCCCTTATAAACTTAGCCTGTGAGGCCAGCCTTCTATTTGGTTGTTGAAGATACTTGTAAAGTTCTCTGCACTCTGAAATGGTGTTTATCATTGTGACGCCAGCCTATGAATCAGAATCATAGCTGGTGCGCTCAAAGTTGTTGACATATATTTGTATGTGCACACCTTTGTGCCCGTGCCACACCAAAGCTGTACTCCAAAGTTCGGAATGCATCGGCACTCTATCTTACTTCTTGTCTGGCAGGCCTATCCTGCTCACTCCCACTATTTGTGGTTGAACACGATCTGTGAGTTCTCCATCACATTCTGAGATTATGACACCTAATACTATCCCATGATTCCCATCAGTATCATATTTGTTTACTTTACAAATGTGCTGCCATTCAACCTCATCATCGCCTTGGAAGTGGTACATTTTGCGTGTTAGGATACGACACTCAAGCTAACTCCACATACGGCTTTGCCCTTTCCTTTCCCTTGCAAACAGCGGTACCTCACCCTAGCTCACAGTAATCCTCTGTACATTTGAGCAGGTGCTGTTAATGTATGCATTGTAACACATCCTGAATCGCTGCCTGCTTGTGGTTCTCCAAAAATTTTAATCTTATCACTCACATACAGCTCCGTAACTTCTGATTTGCAGGAAGCTACGAATGCACCATTTTCCAGGCATACAGCTTCAACCTCGTCTCTTTCACAAACTCATTCGTTGGATCCTTTGGATGGTCAGTCAGCAGAGGAAGCTCCACTGGTACGTGGTGTTTTCTGTGTCTATTGTTACTGTCCATGGACTAGTCTTAGTTGTCTTGGTGTCTCAGATATATGTCAGGGCGATCGGGACACGTGTACTTCTAAGGGATATCAGATAATGATGCCTTTCATTGCGCAAATGGTGTAGTAGCATGCTGCCATCCATGTGCTACTATATCTGAGGATGGGGGCTCTCATGTCCATGGGACCCGTTTTCCTTCCACCTCATGGTAAACCACATTGTAGAAACAACTATCCAGATGGTGGTATTCTGAACTATGTGTTGGGTCTGCTTGCCTAAGCTGCTATGCTTGTGGTGACAAGTGCGTTCGACCCTAAAGGGGAAGTAAGTACAGCAGAGATCTGCGGGTTGGTGCAAAGGGTGCCGTTCGTCAGCCGACGTAGAGCGCGGGAAAGTGCGTGAGGCGCGAGCGCGAGAACGAAGCGCTTAGGGCGGCCGATGCGCGGGAAGGTAGCGCTTGAGCGGCGCGAAGCGCGGGAAAAGCGCAAGGTGGGTTTACAAGCAGAGGTTTGTAATAGACGTTAAGGATGTTCTTATTGCCAATAGATACTGACTATGGCATGTGACGGATGAGCTTTACACTGATAGTGAGGTGCAGGGAGCTTCTATATGATTCGATCATGTAAAATATGAACTACAGGCGCTTATATATGTATGTCTAAAAATGTGCCCCTGAAGCGGAGCCAAAGCGAGTAGGTAAGGTATGTAATAAGGGTCCATGACATGAGAATTGAGCAATCATTAAATAGAATATGGTCTGATATGGAGAAAATGATATGAACACGTACCAGTGAGGTTAGTTTGGACAATGGATGGACGTGCGATGTAGGGCGCTTCGAGCGCGGGAAAGCACACCTAATGCGCGCGCAAGAATGCTGCACTTGGGGCGGCCGATGCGCGGGAAGGTAGCGCGCGCTTGGCGCTTGGCGTGGGAGATTTTCGCTTCGCATAGGGAATGATTGGAAAGGTATTGGCACAAGTTGTGCATCAAACTGTACTCTGAGACAGGTCGCATATATAGCCTCTGCAAGGCCACAGAGATATCAGTCTCTACAATGTTTTACGAATCTTAGATCATGTACAATGTCTGCTAACTATGTGTGAACAGCATACACTAGTAGTAATTGCAGTTGCATTGCATCCCCTTGCTCAGATCGAGCCACTGCTGAATAGCCCCGAAAAGTGGGAATCTACTACAGTTCCTGCCTTTAGGTATTGTCCTCAACTTCGCCATCGTATTCAGCTGAGTAATACAATCAGGTTTTTTCAAGTGAACACATTTTCGACGTACTTGGAGTAGGAGAGGGAGAATCCCATGGGATTTGACGGGGAGAGCAAGTACTGACCCAATCTGGTGCGTATTCTTTCAACACTCTTGCCCGATAATTTTCCTCTAACCAACGAAGTCTGTACTTTTGGTACAGCCCTTCCAGCCTAGAGCAGTTCGTTTCTGCCTACTGCAGTCGCTCTTTAAGCTCGGTCGTGGAGCCCACATGGCTCTCTTCATCGTTAATCACTGGCAGAAGTGGAACCTCGTTCTTCCATGCCGAGGGGCTGTTGGCATTAACGTTGTCTATCAACTCGATTGTAAGGAAAGGCATTAGCATGTGCCGCCGCCAAGTGGGTCTATTAGGCTTACCGCAGGTTCAAGCTGATACTATGTCCTTGCAGTTTGGAGGTCCAACATCCAGGCTGTGGCATATTGGGCGTTATCGGATCTATTCTCTGGTGAAGAGCTATAATGAGACATTGAAAGTTCGAGGGAGCTATATATTGGATGGTGATGTATCACGTTTTCTTTTGACCATCTAAACTCAAGTTTAACACATTCCAGTACACAAAAAATGAGCGGCTGGCCATCGTTTGGCTGTCATTCAAGGTTGCCATAAACAGTGGCAGTAAATGGTGGCCATCATTCTAGGTAGCCGTAATAATGGCCACTTTTTGGCCATCATCAATTTTGCTGTCATTTGCTGTGGCTTACTGCTTTTGCCACTAGTTGCCCTGTCATATTACATAGTGCTGGGGATAAAAACTACTTCCAGTATTTGCAGAGCCCTCGCTATTTTCCTCCTCTCCAGTCATTGATGACCATCCAAGAAACCACTTCCAGTGTCCTGAGTAAATGTGGCTCCTCAGCCCTCCAAATGGGACCTCACAAAAGTGTAGGCTGTCCCAGATACTCGACCGCAATTTTCATAGACTAATAAGGCTGTCTCCCAGCTCCTCATCCAATCCACTAGTGTCCCACAGACGTCATTTCGGTTGAACAGTATTCACCCTGTGTAACTACCCCTCGTTGCTCACCAATGGAATTTTGAGACTTGAACAAATTGAAGATATTCCGTTGGAATATTTTCCTGCTGAGTGAAACATATTCATATCTGTATTCTTTGCTCATTGGCTGACATACTTGACAGAGAGCGGCGAGAACATCATGTCTTTGAGCAACTTTTAGACTCTTATCCTGGTCTTCTGGAGAGCTGGTGCACCGTCTTCTGCGTGGATAGAGTTTATGCTTACGATTTACAGATCAGTAAGGGAGCCGCAGGTGCCAGAGGTGATGATACCAAAACGTTGAAGTCTGCGATACTTGACTGGATTTCCCCCAAAGGGGAAGGCATACAGCCTCCTTTACATAGAAATTCTAAGATTGACCGCAGTTTTAACCACGACCTTACAGGATCTCTTCTTTGTCCCGCTGGGTTGGACTGGAACGACCCTCAGTACGTTTCTGTTTGCTGGAATCTGTGTAGTCCTGAATCTTCTTTTGTACTTCTTTTTAATGTAGGACCAAAGAGAACCTCCAAAGTGGCGAGATGATGGTCTGTGGGGATCAATGGCCCATTTTTTTGTATGCCCACCATATTTATGACCCTGAAGACCTGTGGTGTGGGCTTCTTAGGAGCCGCTTGCTAGTCTACGTGAGTACGCACTTATTTTTCAGATATTTCATTTGTTATGAGGTATCCCATCAGGCCTACAAGCACGTGTTCACATCTCCAAGTTCAGTTGACAGGGAGCCAAAGGCCATATGATCTGGAAATGCACGCCTCCATGGCATGAATTCTGTCACAATCGCCTCCCTAGCGTATATTGCAACACAGGTCCGTTAAGCATCAATTCTGTGGCAGTTTAGTTTTGATGTATGATTGAAGGTATGATTTTCCCTGAGCTCGTCCTCGGTGTTCTCTCATACTGACACAACTACAGACTTGGAAACATTCTATCATAGCCTCCTCGACCTCTTACAAGACCCTGAAGAATACAAGGAAATCAACGAGCTGCTAACCTGGTGGAATCGGTATTTTTTTCGCTCTTCACCATGTCACCAAGGCTGATACATTGTCACTCACTCAGCCAAGTTTTCCCCACTTCTTCTGCGGCCAAGAGACCCATCAGTGCCAACAGCGCCTTATCCAAGATTCGACAAAAATGTTTGGCCCTCAAACAAGCTTCGAATTTAAATACCATCTCTTCATAATTTTATTTAAATCTAAATATTAGTTAATATAAACACAATCTAATGACGGCCTGGTTCGGCTTTTGTAACTCTTCTAGCCCACAGAAGCGATTACAAGATGAAAAATGTAAACACTGCTGCGTCTTGGTACATTTTAGCCTGGCATTATAAAATATTACCTGATGCTCATCGCAAAATCCCTCACTGCCTTGCATCTGATGACTATACATCAGCAATTGGCTGATGAAGGGCATCACACTGACATGCCTCTGCATCATGAGACTGAAAGCAGCCCCCATCCACAACAGTCTAGCATTGGAAGACTCCAGCAGTTAGAGAAAGAATGCAGAGCATGAAGTGACCAACTGACCCTGTGTGCAGTTACCATATCTAAACAAGGTTGGGCAGGATGCCAACGCGCTGTCTGGGTTGTGTACTTTGCATATCTGAGCAGCACAGGCAAACATCACAACCACATAACTAACGTCAACGTTGAAGGAGTTCTTGTTAGGAGTGCAATAGCACGCTATGCTTGCATGAGTCAACCTCGTTGATACAACTTGGTACCGCGTTGCAGATGCCTGGCACCCTTAGATTGTAGGCAGTCCTGTCCAACATAGTCTGGTCATTCAAAACTTTGTCCCACATTAGCATTTGTTCAGATATCGGGGTGCATAAAATGAAAAACCAACTTTATATACACTTATCATATCTCATCGAGGTCGGGACAGATGGCAACTGTCATATCCCATATATTCACGCTTCTCTTCCGGACTTCGGACCCTGAGATCCGATCTGGTCTGATGTATAGATCTGCTTCCGATCCGATTTACGATAAGCTTTCTAATTCATTTCCTGTTCATATAACGTTAAACACAGCCTATTCGGTATTTCCTCTTCCCGGTGTTTCGGTTATACTTATTACCGGTATGATTACTGATCCGTTAACCTATGTCTCATTTCCGACTCACATTTGATAACCTTTGCACATGCTTCTTACATAGCCTCGGACCTTTGCTTACTGATACTTCCGTTATCCTCATAGTATATAAACTCGTGTATATGTCCTGTAGTACCTCAGTTCGAATATCATCTTAGTTTGTCCTCTTTCTGTCCTCCGGACTTGAGTCCTTCTTACTCTTGTCACCCTCCGAGACTTCGGATAGATTCCGATAGTCTATATCCTCGGCTCTACCTTCGGGTAGTCTTACTCTGTTAGTTTCTAGTTCGGATACGTCCGGATTAGTCTTATATACGTTTCCGATATCCGGAAGACATCCAGATATACTACGAGACCCGTCCGGACCTTCGGACGTGTTATCGTTAGTACTTTGAAATAAGGGACAGTACTTGGGAAAGGGGCACAGCATACGAGCTGAGGCCGAAGTCCTTCGGATCCGATCCTACAAGAGTACGACCTTAACAGCAACACACTGTGGCTTATCACCTGAATTGTGCACCTAGCAGATGTAAGCAGCACAGGACAGCGTGACAACCACTTACCTGATGTCAGCGCTGGGGAAGCTCCTGTTAAGGGTGCAATGTCAAATTGTGCTTGCATAAGGCAACCACATTGATACAGCTTGGTACCGCATTGCGGACGCTTGGCACCTTTAGGTTGTAGGTAGTTCAGTCCAACATAGTCCGGCCATATAATTTTATAACCGACACTGACACCTATTCATAGATTGCAGAAAAAGTCAACAACGTCAAGAGTTGCATGTCATGACCGTGGCAAGTCAAAATTGTCGTGTATTGCCAACTTACCACCAAGATGACACATATTATAATACCCGCCCACCGTGACAGAGTTTTCAAGCGCGAGCACTGTCACCTAGTTGTGGACTATTGCAACTGGACTGCCATAATTGTATATTTGGCGGCTTCCTATGCTGCTGAATCTGCACAAATATTATTGTGCCCCCCTGAAATAAAAAGTGTGCCCCCCCTGAAATTGAATTTGTGTGACACCCAAAAAAAGGAACTTGTGTCGCCCCAAAAACTATTGTGTGTCGCCCCAAAAACTGCAACATGTGTCACCCCAAAATTATATCATGTCACCCAAAAAACAAAAGACTCATGCCAAAAAAAAAGTATGAAAAATTCAGAATAGTACTTTATTGAAGGCAAACTTGAGTGACGATTGTAGACTAGTATGTATACTACTGGATGACTACCTGAATACGACCCATAATTTCACTCTTCTTCCTCTACAAGTCGGGTAACCATTGCCTTGACATCACCTTCGATTGCAATTGCCTCATCAAAGGCTTGCTTGATGTGCTTCGAAAAATTGATGGCAGTTCCTTGTCTGCAGACACCATCTCGAGCAAGGGTCATACCATGCTGGAAACAGGGTTGCATACTCTGTGGCACCAGTTGTCAGCAGAATTAAAGTGTGGAGCTGCAATGAGAGACAAAAATACCATGACTGTGTCAGTGGCACATTTCACCACTACCTTGAGGGAGACATCCACATAATTTCCACCAGAACTACGACCACCATGAAGCTGACATTGCTCTGGATCCATGATAGCATGAAGAGTAACCCAGTTCATCGCATAAGGGGCATAGAGTTGGTCTGTGTGAATGGGGCTAGATGCGACATTGAAAAGTGGCATTACTAATTAGATGCAATCCACTTACGACTCATAATTCTGTGACATATATGCCTCAGAGGGAGCCCGCTCAGCTGTCAAAAAGCAGAGAGGACCACCAAGTAAGTCTAGGGTATACCCAAAGTCTAGGTATTATATGTAAGTTATTAGTAATGAAGATTATACATATGTAAGACACTCACCTAAGTCATTGCCTTTGACTGTCATAGCAGGCCGGCCTGCCTCATTGATTGCCTCAATACATGATGTACTGACCTCAGCAGGGAGACTAGCTACGAGCAAGTTCCAGCTCAAAGCCAGAATTCCTAAAGCACGGGAGTCCTTCTGCTGCCTCGTAGTCATGGACAGCTTCTTCTTATTGGTAAGGTTGTTCACCAGACTGAAGACACGTGCATGACGAGGACCAGCATTTCAGCTGAACTGAACCAGCTCCCCCCCCCATGGGTAGGCTATCCAGCCTATCAGAAATATATCAAACTGAAAGGAGGAAAAACTCACCCTGACCCCCTTGCAGTCATTGACAGCCTTGTCAATGATACTATTGACATAAGTCAACAGGTCAGGATGCTGGCCACACTTGCCACAGAGTACAGCAAGTGTAACAGATCCTATACACCCAATTAACCACATGCAGGAGACAGAAAGACTATTCATACCCTTGGAATCGACAAAAATAATGCTTTCATCTGGTTCAATCACATACCATGAATCATCCACAGGAACAGAAAGGGCAGTATCCCCACTACCAACCAGATCCTCATTGCCACGGTCCACTAAAAGTATACCCCGTTTATAGCTGGTTTTAGCAGGACGGTCACAAGTGACCATCCTGACTGTACCAGTGTCTGCAAGAGACTTGGCCGGTAGTGGGGTGGCATGAAGGCCCAGAACCCTTGCCTATGAAGTACAGTTTTAGACTAAGCCAGTAATAAGCAGAAAGAAAACTCACAATAGTCCTTTTCTCAGAGTGAGCTGCATTCTTCCTCCTGCAGCACTGGAGGAAATATACCTCTAAAGCTTGGTAGAGAGATCCTGGCACCAATCCAGCATTCTTGGTGGTTGGGGACTTCAGATGGCTGATCTGCACACATAAATAGTTAGATCTAACATAGATACTACATTAGAAACATGCTCACAGAATTTGCAAGGCCTGGTTTATCTCCAAAAGCAAAAAGATCCTTCTCAATATCTGCTCCTATCTGAAGTGCATGCATAACAGTTGAATTTCCAGCAAGATGCTGGAAGTCTATGTACCACCAATATATCAGTCTAGACAGTGGTGGTAACATATTACTTACATTGCTTCAGATGAGTCTGATCTGTGGGTTGTGGGGCCATGGTGGTGGTTGGAAAGTGCAGTGGGCAGCAGTGGTGAAAATTTTGATTATGGCATTTTCGGAGTTTTGGTGCTTGTGGGATAGCATATACCTGTTACCACCTTCTTTATTATCAGCTGGATAGTGTAGTGGTAACCTGGTCCCTGTTGTGATACTGTATGGGATTTTGGCTAGGAAGTTGCTCTGCTGTTTAATTCTTGCCAATGTTATGATTTCAATTCTGTTGTTGGTTGGTAGTGGTAACTTGGTCAGTGTGGGCCAGGAAGCTGCTCTGGAGTTCAACTCCTGCCAGTGTTGAAATTTCATTATGTTGTTGTGATAACATTCAGCTCTGCTAGTTCAACTCCCTCATGTTGCCATATTTCTTGTTTGTTTCCATTTTTTTGGGAGGGGCATTTTCTGCTGACTTTTTTTTGACCTAACATCTTGCACTTAGCCTATCATTACACCCATAGCAGATATATTAGAGAGAGCTGAAATACAAAGTGACTGCCCGTATAACCCCCTCAATAATCCTCTCCTCAACCTCAAGTCCATCTAACTCTATCATCGCATCAACCGTAGCTTGTCTGCATGCAGCATTCATGTCATTAGGCAATGGAGCCTCAAGGATGAGTTGGAGAGTCTGTGTCAGTGGAAGTGGGTTTGTTGGATGGAGAATTGCACGAGCCACTTTCTTCCACCAGAATCCTGACCATGCCTCCTTACACTGGCTATGTGAGCGAGCTGAGCAGCTGAAGGATGGTGAAACAAGAAGCGAGGGTGGGTAAGCAGCCAATGCCCTGCGTTCACGCTCCATCACCTCTTGTGCCCAGGCAATAATTGTATACACTTTAAACCCCATCTGTGTAGCCTCATTATCGGTAGTATTCATGAGTGATGATGTCATGATCTCTCAAATTGCTGGGGCGATCCACTGGGGTATGGAATATAACCGAGCAAGCTCTAGTCGTCGGGTAGAGTGCAGAGTGAGGTTTTCCAGTCCATCAATAGCAAACTTGATGCTGTTTCTTATCATCCATAGGTGCGAAATCTTGAGGATAGCGACTAGGAATTGCTCCTCAGGTGGAGGAGGGACTGAACTGCTAGAAGATATAGTTTAATTATCGCCTATGTGATATTGTACTAGTAGATACACATACATGTGGTACACCCAGTTGAGAAAATGTGTGAATTCCTGCTCAGAGATCTGCTGCAGGACGATTGGAAGTTGCTCTGTACCATCGGTATCATAATCTGATGGGATAGCCAAAATTTCTTCCAAAGCTGGAGAGTGGCGAACAAGTACCATGATGTACACAAAATAAGGTATTGCCAGCCTATAGTAGAGAAAATTCAAGCCAGGCTCGGCAGACCTTCATAGTAGGACTTACATGAAAGACAATATTTCCATCTTCAAACCAAAACTCACTATGCCTTTGGAGAGCCAACCTGTGATTCACATTCATAGTGTGAAAGAGCTTTGGATAGTAGTATATGATGGCCTTATATAGAGCTCAAATGAAGTTCAAGTCGTGTTTATACCTGACACTCACTGTGGCTCACACATTGAATCAACAATAATAAACACCTGTGTGTTTACGTAACAAATATCAG
This sequence comes from Suillus fuscotomentosus, assembly GCF_016647785.1. NCBI lineage: Eukaryota > Fungi > Basidiomycota > Agaricomycetes > Boletales > Suillaceae > Suillus > Suillus fuscotomentosus. Next base: position 97,650 of record NW_024539600.1, read on the forward strand.
TCAAAGCACTGTCAATCTAACTCGAACTACAATAGATCTGCCACCATTACCACAGCCTACTAATGACTCAGGTGTCTGGCCAGATCATCTGCATCAAGCCCATGATACTCTATTCCATATCTATTGTCATGCATCTCAGGCACTCCAGACTTGCAGTGAACTGCATCGCATATGTTTTCATGCTGAGGCCATCAGCAACAATGCCATACCACTATTACGAGCACTAGAGAACTCTTCTGCAGTAGTCGGTGTCCCTATGTCTTGGGTCCTTCAGGTTACAGCAAAATTTGGAATGCTACTGAGGCAGCTACAGCAGGCTGAAACAACAGCACAAGGAGGGTGAGCCTATCATATTCACCACAGTAGTTCTAATATCTAGACTATTGCTAGTGAAACATCAAATATTTCAGTCCCATAGCCAATCATGGTCGCACACACTGGCAAACCAGGGAGACCTCGTAAGGTACCAAATGTCCAGTTGTTGCATGAATTTGCCTCTCCTGGTCGTCATCTACAACAAACCAAGCTAGCACGAGTCATGGGCATCCATTGTAATACCTTACACTCCTACTTGAAGCAGAACAATGTTAGCTATAAGTATAGCCTGATCTCAGATGCAGACCTGGATCAAGCTGTTCAAGAATTTCATCAGATGAAGCCAAATTCTGGGGTTCGCTATCTTACTGGCCATTTGCGACAGTTGGGCTTGCAGATACAGTAACAATGAGTTATTTCCTCTATCCACCATGTCGATCCCTTGGGAACTGTCATCCGCCAATGCACTATGATCCAACGGCGGCAGTACAAGGTTTCACGACCAAATGCTCTGTGGCACATGGATGGGCACCATAAGCTAATTCGTTGAGGCATCGTAATTCATGGTATCATTGATGGATATTGCCGCACAGTAGGCTATTATTCTCCACTAGCTGCCTACATCTGATCTTCATTGACTTTCAGATAGTTGCCATTCATCCCAGCACAAGCAATAGTGCATCCACAGTGCTTAGGGTGTTTTTGAATGCTGTCGCTATCTATGGCACACCTTCAAGAATATGAGGAGATAGAGGTGGGGAAAACAAAAAGGTCTCGGTTTATATGATCATGACTAGAGGGCCCAACCATGCGAGCTTTATGTGGGGATCATAAGTAAACACAATTTCATTGCTTATATTGGTTGAGTTAAAATCTGCCCCTCATTAGATCGACTCACAACAGCAGGATTGAACGGTCCTGGGTTGAAGTCGGCACCCAATTTGCTCGCATGTGGCGTGCATTTTTCTATCGACTTGAGAGGCTTTATGACCTAGATGTGTCCAATGCTCAGCATCTTTGGCTATTACACAAGCTTTTCCTCAAGGAGATTGAGTCTGACTGTCGCTCATTTCAAGCTGAATGGAATGCACACCCTATCTCAGGAGAGGGACATGATCAGAGCCCAAATGTATGTCGTCCAATATCTTAAACATGATCAGCTTAATAGGGAAGTTTTTCTTTTGTGGTCATTAGGATATTATGGGCCAGCTCGAACATGGGCTATATGCCGATGATTGTGAAGGAATCCATCCTGACATCATCAGACAGTACTATGGAACTGCAGGCAAGCCTATACATCATGCTCCCCATCAGACTGAAGCAGGTCACCCCTCAGATGAGGTATACTCGGCTTCTGGTTCTACTGATGGAGAATCAGATGATGAAGAATCAGAGGAGGAGTGGGAAGACATCGATGATTTCAAGGACCCAGGTGGCGAAATAGAAGATCTACAAGAGCTTCCCCAGCTCATTGCTGCTGATCATGATGCTCATTTACACTATAAGCCTGTTCATGCTCCAAAGCATGTCAGTCCATTCAACTCTGCTACTCTTCACAACACCTTTCATCAAGCTTTTACTCAAGTACGAGAGGCAGGACACATCCCAGAAGGATTTGGTGTTCTTCCACATGAATGGGATGGTGATGAGTATCCCTCACATGAAATAATCTGATCAGGACGACAGGGGACCAAGGAATTACGAATCCCCTTGCCTGATTTTATTTGGCAACCTAGGGCAATAAAATGGTGTCAAGCACTCGATGTTATGTTCAGGCTTTTGGAGCTTTCCAATACCAATGTTGGATCTAGTAGTGACACAGATAGTAATACCGATAGTGTTGGGCATCACAATGGCTCTGATAGCTAACTACGATTATAGTACCTAGACTCTCAATATACAAGCAAGCAGACTGGCTTAAAGTCGATGATATTCAGTTTGAAGTGTCCATGCAATTATACAGCATGTACAGCCACAGATCATGTGATGAATAATGTGATTGAATTCAACTACGACTGAGCACTTTCATACTACAACAATCTACAGCCAACTTAAAAATTACTACTGTCTCTTCTGTCACCAATCACTCCTTTATCTTTCTGCTACCTTCTTAATTTTTCATATGGCTCCCAAGCTGGTATTCTGTGACAGCCGAGGCATGAGGCTGTCACAGAATTTAGTCTACATGTGAGTTTAGTAAGGTGGTGTAACACACCTTGTTCTGACCCACGTCGGAAGGTCGAGTCTTTGATTACTACATTAGTAGTCGTCTCTCAGTGTCTTCTTTATATCTTTCTGTCTTTCTTTGCATACACCATCTGTCTTTACAATGCCCTTCCTCACTGGGAACCCCAATCTCATAATCACACCCAACTTTCAGTCTCCAGAATATGCAGAAGCGTGAGCTCAACTCGTTACCAAGAACATCGACGATCAACAGGCAGCTGCCATATTAGCCAATATCTGGCACATCCAGAATGACGCAGACAAACGCCTTTGGACTGCCAGTATCGAAAACGAAGCTTGAGAAGCCGAAGCCAAACACAGAGAAGCCGCAGAAGAGGAAGCACAACACCAACAAGCGCTGAAAGCAGAACAAGAAGCTGCCATTCAAGAAGAACGCAAGAAGAACAAAGCCAAGTATGCCCCAATCAAGGATGTTGATGTTCCCTCAGACCCCATCATCCTCCTGTCTCAATACACTATCCAAAAGATGAAGTCAGGCGAGTACTGCAAACTCTTTTATTTCACAAACAGCGGCCTGGAAGAAGCATCATGCTCTACTCTCACAGCTGATGACGACGCTCTCATCATGATGCATGCCTCCGATGGTCTGCATAAATGGGTACCCGCTGGCACCATCAGAGACCCTAAAGCCCAAGTCATCAAGGATGAAAATATAACATGGGAACAATTCAATGAATCTACTGTAGAGACTGATATCTCTGTGGGCTTGCAGGGACATAAAATCCCATTGTCTCTATCACTTCCCAATATAGCGCAATTCATATCTCACCCAGTGCGCTCAAGTGCTTCATCGGCCGCTCGCGCGCGCCAGCGCTCTGGTTGCTCAATAGTCGTGCATCAGCGCATGCATCCTCGGTTCCGTCGCACATCCTCCGTCCATTCCATGTCTGTTCGGTTCGTCGGTGCGTATTCCGATTCTATTTTCATTGATTCTGACATATCTCCAGCGCTTATGGCCATATTTCATATGTTTTCCGTTATGGACCCTTTATTACATATTATCTCGTGTCCGCTTCGCTTCTCGGTTCGCTTTAGCGCTTGACAGCGCTTAACATTACTTAGTATATATAGACGTGCATAAACTGTATAATGACTATCATCTGCCCACACATCATTGGACTATAAGTCTAAGTTTCCCTCTAAATCTAAAGTATCTAAAGTACAATACGAGCGCTGTCGCCGTACATTACTAGAAACTCTGCCCATTAGTTTTCTGACTCATTAAGAGTCACTGCGCTCCACCACCCGCACGCGCACCGCTTCCGCTTAGCGTGCGCTTCCGTTATAAGTCGCGCACCATTATCTATTATCGGCCACTATCGCTCATCAACACTTCATGTTGCATGCCTTACCAGGCTTGACCAAGCGCCCGGTTCAGTGTTCCCTCCAAATTATACACTTAGAGGAACCTTCTCAGTAGCAATCCCCTTGGGCCGACATATATCTCGCTCATCGAGGACTACTTGAGTTATCTCATACCACTCATATTCACCCACTTCCCATTCCTCTTCTACACTGCACCTCGCATGATTAGTCTTATGAAAGAGAATGACTGGCCGGACGACAGGATTAACATGCACATTTCCTTTTGGTCCGCATTGCAGAACCACAGATGGTGTCACAATTTTGACGCGCACAAACAGCGTGCTTTGTTGCTTTACCAAGCACAGCAACGTAGACGCTGGCATCTCTCCACAGGCAGCTCCAACAGTTGGAGTTTGGCCAAAATCAACCAAGAATTGCTTAACGAAGCATGCGAGACTATCTTTAACCAATTCAGAATCCAGCAAATATCTATTCAGGTGCGTTTCATCCTTGTAATCTTTCAACTTAGAATTATATTCAATTACCATTGTGTTTGTTCCTCCTCCACACCTATATATATCGGGTTTCCACTTTGGCATCATGTCCAAATTCACCCTACCTGTGGACATCATGTTCTGCTGTAGAGACTCATGCCTCTCATGGCGTGATATGGCAGTTTCCACCAAGGAGTACATAGCACAAACTTGTAGCATCACTCCGTGCGCTACCCGCAGCTATCCCTATACGAGGTGCAGCTTTCCCACGCTTGAGCGCCCTATAGCGCCAGCCATCCAGATGCATCCATCCACTGTCCTCCAAGTTCTCTAGTGCGTATATTTCTGTTTCTCTCATTTGTATATTGTTCCACTTCATTTTTATCATGGACCCTTACTTATATATATCTCTACATACCTACTTGGTAGTGCTTCGGCTCCGCATTACAGCGCTTAGGCGCGCTATATAAGCGCCAGCAGTACATACCACTCCTCACTTTCCATTTTACTTACTTTTTTACAACTGAAACTTCACCTTACCTTACTTTACTTTCCACCCACTATCTACCTAGAAGAACATAGTAGAAATCCATTTTGTCTATACTTCACATCTCTCTTCTCTTATCTTGCATCATATTATCACTTAAGTCTAACCTCTCTATTGTTTCCGCATACGTGCGCGCACTTTCCCGCGCGCGTTCCCGCACCTGCGCTTTCTCGTGCTTCGCTTTAGCGCATACTTCTAGATCTTTGCTGCACTTGCTTCCCCTTAAGGGTCGAACGTGCTTGCCATCTCAAGCATAGCAGACTAGGCAATGCACGACCTACAACATTTTTAGATACAGTCAGGAGCATCATTTGTTCCTCACAGTATTGTTGTTTCTACACCGCTACCAAATGCACTCTCTTGCTCGGACATCACGCTCCAAACTGCATGTTGGCTTTCATCACCATGGCCATCACATGCCACATTTACCTGCACGGCCATCGCGTGCCACTCCATACTCATGGCCATCACGTGCCACACCATACTCGCAGCCATCGCATGCCACTCATCCAGACCCGCACCATTGCAGTAGCAGGGTCGAACAAGCCCCAACAGCAACACATACGCTCCTCTAGCACACGTAAGTGCTCCCCCTTGCCGTCTTCAGAAGAGAGAACGAGTAAGAAGCCTCGTACCTTTTGAGACCCCAACGCTCCCCTCCCATGCTGTGCAATATGTCTCGGATGCAACCCTCATCGCACCATCGACTGCGCAGTGACTCTCACCTGGGATGGCAAACACGACACCATCTCAGAACGGATCCACAAAGCACTCTGGACTAAGGAAGGAAAGCAACTCTGCACAGGCTGGCAATGAGAAGAAGGTTGCGACAGCAACAAACACGACTCACAACACATTTGCTCAGGATGCGGCGCCGTCACGCACAGAGCTCAGTGTTGCCCTAGAGCGCAGAAAGTCTAACCCTATCACCCCGTACAAAGCAGAAGCATGGGCTAAGGAGCTGCATCACTTCAAGCTCTTTCCTCGCTTCGCCAAGATACCAGACGGCCTCCGTCACGGTTTCATTTTAAACTTCCCTACTATATCATCCACACAGATTCCCCCTAATAATCAGTCCATAGCTATGTACAAAGATCAATTCGACTCCAACATACAAAAAGAACTTCAAAAATCGCGTTACTTAGGCCCATTCTCCACTATTGACCTTTCTAAACTTATAGGACCATTTCAATCCTCTTCCCTATCCATTATCCCCAAACCTGGCAAGCCAGGAAAATATAGACTCATACAAGACTTCTCATTCCCGCATTCCCTCATTTCCCTGTTCCCCAATCCTTCTATTAATTCCTACATTGACACTAGCAACTTCCCCACCACATGGGGCAAATTTTCAATTATTTATTTATTAATCTCAAGGCTCCCTCCGGGATCCGAGGCTGTGACACGAGACGTCGCAGAAGCCTATTGAACAGTTCCTCTGCACCCGTCTCAGTGGCCTACGGCCATAGTTTGAACATCGGACTTGGAATTCTGTGTTGATACCTGCACAGCCTTCAGCGCCACCATCAGCAGGCGCCTATGGCCATGTAGCTGACACTGGCATGGAAATATTCTGTCATCAAGGCATAGGACCCTTAGACAAATGGGTCGACAACCACATTTTCTTTAGGGTCCGAAAAGAATTCCTGACGGAGTACAATTGGAAGCGAGCTGAATGGCATAAGGACTTAGCTGAATGAGGGCTCCATCAATCAGGGAGCAGACTTTGGTTCGGCGGCCATATGTTTGACGATGGCTCAACTGAGGAGTTCAGTGAAGATTGTTCTCAACCTTTGAGAGACCTCTCCGACGCTTCACGAAGGTCCAAGCACGATAGCCTCTTCGGCTACGCGCTCCAAGATATAGACGACACATCCTCTGACTTAGGCATTTTCTGGCAACCAGAGAAAGACCAACCTTTCACCACATCCACCATTTATATTGGTTACTTTTGGAACATCCGCCTTCGCACAGTCTCATTGAGCGAACCAAAAGTTAATAAATACCTGTTAGCTATTCACACGTGGAGAAAGAAGCCTGCACACACACTGCAAGAGACCTTGCAACTCTATGGCAAGTTAATGCACGCCTGTGAAATAGTACTAAGGGGCAGATCCTGTTACAGTAACATGACGTGAGCCCCCAGCTACAGATATGCCCTCTGCCACCTTGCACGGCAATGACACAATACCCGGACCTTTAGGTCTTGATGACTAATGATGATTAGAAGAGAAGCCCGGAAGATGCCGGATTAGATAAGCGGTCTGGATCACTTACATGATATATGACGACATAGGTCTAGAAGACCTATTCTTGTTATCAAGATAGAAGGCAAGCCTCATGGTTGCCTCATGTACTGATAGAAGGATGCCTCACAGTCCTTATCATAGATAGAAGCCTGCCTCGTGCATGGTATCTCTGACTCGATAGATAAGCACTTAGAACCCAGCTTCAAGCTGAGCTTAGATATGATAGAGTAGCCTTATATAAGGTCGATAGATTAAAGTAAATGTTCCTTACTTTAATCTTACTGGGTTTTACCTTGAACTCCTTGTCTTGCTAAAGCTACTTGCTTGACATCCGACTCGCACCTTCAGAAGGACTTGAGACCCCTTCTGCCTCTAACCGCTATCATCACTCGCCTCCACTAGTGTACGCAACTCTTACTTGTCTGTAGGAGCCAACCTTGGACTCTCAGCATGAGGTATCACTGTCGTGATCGTCACTGTTAGATTATCCCAGTCCACACGCAACTAATGTCGTAACAGATCCTATCTAACTAGTCTAGAGCGCACGATCACTATCTGTCGTGAGAAACCTCACATGCCGCATCGACCCGACAAAGAAACCAAATCGGACTTGAACTGGTGGTCAGACCTCTTACAATCAGGCAGTGTTTCCCGTCCTATTCTCCCCCCAGCACATTTTGCCATTCCAGCAGCCTTTTCTGATGCTAGCTCAGGCATCGGCATCAGCATAACCATAGGAGAACGTTGGCGCATGTGGAGACTCATTCCAGGGTGGAAAACCGCGGACAATGCAAAAAGAGACATTGGATGGGCAGAGGCAGTGGGGTTTGAACTCCTGGTGCACACTCTCACCTCTCTCCCTCACCTTGGCGACAACATCATCGTCTATGGCGACAACATGGGAGTGGTCGAGGGATGGTGGAAAGGACGCCATCGCAACAAGGCCGTTAATGGTGTGTTCAGACACATCCACAACCTTATCCATGCTCTACCCAGACATCTTGAAATCCATACTGAATACGTCACTAGCAAATCAAACCCAGTAGACCCTTTCTCCAGAGGCAAACTCAGACCTGAACAATTTCTACTCCCTGAAACCGACATTCCCTACCAACTCCAACATCTCCTCGTCGACGCCACTCACCCTCTTACCCCCACGGAGCTCCATTTATTCCGAGATGGGCAGTACACCCCTGCTGCCTCCAAACTTATCAATTGTACCCTCCTGCGTCAACAAGCCCTCGAATGTGCAAGGTCTTCCAGAACAGAGGAAGACCAGATCATCAGTAACGCTATCGCAGAATAATTCCAGTGCTCCCCATTTACGTTTCAGTGCTCCTTTACCACCAATTCCCCATTCCACACCAAACACTCCTTCCCCCCAGCCATACAAACCTGGACTTACCCCCGTTCCCTCTCCCTTGAGACCACATTGTTTAGCTCGAAAAGGCTTCGCAAATGGACACCTGCTGGGAGCAGCACATGCATCTCTTGCACTGACCCCTCAAACATAGTCATATCGGACGCTCAGTTAGATCGCATCCTCGAGGTCATGGGTTCTTTGTGGGCTCAGTCTACCAAGGAGACCTATGGAGCAGGTCTCTTGGTATTCCACGTATATTGCGACTCCTTAAAAATTCCAGAAAATCAACAATGTCCAGTTTCTCCCACATACAGCCGGCTTAAAAGCCTGGCACCTCTTGCACGGTCGCCCCTGGATTGTTAACGCAAAAGAACTCAAAGCAATCTTAGACGGTGCCACTGCTCTGGCACCAGAGTCATCCAAATGTTTGAAACAAGAACCATTCACTGTCAATATACTCTCTATCATAAGCACTTTCATTAATCATAGCAACCACCGTGACACCGCGATATTCGCTTGCATCACCACAACCTTTTACACGGTTGCTAGGTTGGGAGAGTTTACCGTCCAAACAATCAAGTCCTATAATCCAGCCAAGCATATTTCTTGCAACAACGTCTCATCTGCAATCAATCGCAATGGGTTGCCAGTCACCAAGTTTCACATACCAAGCACGAAATCTTCCCCATTAAATGGGGAAGAAGCTTTCTGGGCAGCGCAAGTAGGGCCTACCGACCCGAAACCAGCGCTAGAGAATCACTTTCGTGTCAACCCAGCAGGAAATGATGATCACCTTTTTGCGTGGAAACATCCCAAAGGTATGAGACCTCTCTCCAAGAGAGAATTAATGAAAAGACTCGTGTCCATTGCCCAAGCAGCCAATCTACCAGTGTAGAAACAACAATACAGAGAGGAACAAATGAAGCTCCTAACTATATCTAAAAAATGTTGTAAGGTCGCGCATTGCCTAGTCTGCATTACCTGAGGAGACAAGTGCATTCGACCCTAAAGGGGAAGCGAGTGCAGTGAAGATCTAGAGGTACGCGCTGAAGTGAAGTGTGAGAAAGCGCAGGTGCGCGCAAGGCACGAAGGCGCGGGAACACGCGCGCATATTAGCGTGAAGCGTGGGAAAGCACGCGCACATGCGGAAACAATAGAGGTTAGACTTAAGTGATAATATGATGCAAGATAAGAGAAAAGAGATGTGAAGTATAGACAAAATGGATTTCTACTATGTTCTTCTAGGCAGATAGTGGGTGGAAAGTAAAGTAAGGTAAGGTAAGTGGTAAAAATCCCCCCAGGTTTCACTATGTACTGCTGGCGCTTATATAGCATGCCTAAGCGCGGTCATGCGGAGCCGAAGCGCTACCGAGTAGGTATGTAAGATATATATGGGTGAGAGTCCATGATAAAAATAAAGATGGAACAATATGCAGATGAGAGAAATAGAAATATACGCACTAGAGAACATGGTGGACAGTGGATGGATGCATCTGGATGGCTGGTGCTCAAGCGTGGGAACGCACGCGCGCATATACATCGTGAAGTGCGGGAATGGTGCGCGCATGGTGCGCATTGTGCGGGAAAGCTGCACCTCATAGTGGAATACCTGCGGATAGCACACAGAGTGATGCTGCAAGTTTGTGCTATGTACTCCTAGTGTAAAGTGCCATATCACACCATGAGAGGCATGAGTCTCTACACCGGATCTCAAGGGACATGGTCTCAGAATCGGCAGAACATTAGAGTATTTGCTGAGGGGAGTACCATTTGACGTTGTCAAGTCCATGGGCAGGTGGTCTGGTGATGCCTTCACTATATACCTGAGAGAGCATGCAGTCATTATCGCCCCATATATTCAAGCATTATCACCTGCGCTTGATCCTTTCTTGCGTCAAACGTTACCACCAGTGCGTTGATATAGATCCAAGTGAGTACAGCTCCTACTTTTCATGGGCATCAAGCTTCACAGTGCGCGTCGCTACCCTCCTACTCCATGCGGGATCACAGCTCATCATCGAAGCCCTTAGGTCCAGACACATACACCGGGCCGAAAAGCCCTACGGGCTTTTACCCAAACTACCTATCTCTCCCACTTGTTAGTACCCGCTGCAAGATTCATGTATCTTCCTTCTCCTACCAATTAACTTGTTCATTGTCCTTTACCTTTGAAGAGCCACCACACATTGAAAGCATAGAGCAAATGACAGGCCAGCAGCCAAATGGACAATGCTAGAAAGTCAACCTCGACACTAGCAGTTAATTCCATCTTGCAGGAATTGCTCAGTAATTCAGCTGGATCATCAACTGCCTATAAAAAGGCCAATAGCGAGGCTAATCAAGGCTTAAAGTCTGCTTCTCAATCTCACAGCAGGCCAAAGGCTCAGATGGTCTCTAAAGTAAGTGTCAGCATGTTTTAAAATGAGTTGTTGCTCAGGCAAGTGACTGTTGGAATGTTTGTTTATTAGTCAAAGCCAGCTCGCCTTCCTAACTTCCACTTTAAAGCTGGAGAAATAATCTTTATTCCCTGTGGAACAAAACAGGTGAGCTGTCAGTATCATAACTGTGATTGGCTGAAATTGCTGACTGCTTTTTAGTCTAAGAAGACCTCACATTCGTACATCCCACTTCTGATACCTGTTCTTCGCAATCCCCAAGCACCAACTTTGGTGGAGGTCCAGACTCTTGAGGTCATGAGACTGGCGATCACAGATTATGTCGATGGTATCATCATCAGCAAGAACTGGTCTTTCGAGCTCTTTGACCTAGAGCTTCGCAAATTTTTCCCTCGGCTCTTCCTTTATCTTGATGCCTTGCCAAAGTTGATGAATCCAGATTACAAGGAGGACCAAGATGAGATCTTTCAGTATCTGCCCCAATACTATCTTTGTGTCAAAGAGAAGCGCAGGATCGTAATTCCTCCTGGTATCCAATTCCCTGATGGGTCATTGGTGGCACAAAATGCAAGGACGAATTCGAGAGGTGGATTTCATGAAAATGTGGTGATTCTAGGTCACTCCTCAGGTTGTTCGCTTCAAACAGACTATGCCAATTCTTGCCTTCTTAGTCACTCATCAAAGCATCCCACTGTCAGTGTTGCAAGGGTGGGTGAAATCAAAAGGGAAGGAGAAGGCCACTCTTTCATCTAGCTCAGCATACCATGGTCGTACCGAGTCTGAGAGTATATCCAGTGACTCAGAAGACAGCTCCACCTCATCTGAGTCAAGCTTATCAGAGCCCCCTCGCAAGACCAAATATTGTCGAGGTATGGTATATTGTTTTTTTTGTTGATTGCGAGCGAGGCTCATATTAAACTTTTGTGATCAGTATCAACAGAAACTGATGACAAGATTATGCCTGCATCAGACTCTGAAACCATATCCAAGTTGGCCACTATAGTTGACTTGACTGCAAGTGATGACAAATACACTGGTGACTTTTTTGGTTCTTTCAGTTTAGATAATCATGATGTTGTTGCCGAGCCAGAGGCACGCCTCTGTATCTTTTGTTATTGATCCCAGTCTTGATAACCCCCCAACCTTGCAGGCCTCTGGGTCTTTTGTTCTCGATACCAGCATTGACAACCCATGGGAAGGGAATCGTCTTTTCAATTTCTAGATTTTTTTGGCACCTATATTGTTCAACTTGAAATATACCCATCACCGATTGACAGCACTGATTATAATCCTTTTACACTGACTTTATTATATCTGTTTATATTCTGGTACTCGTACATAGTAACTATCTCTTACTACAATGCTTTTAATTGACTTGTTTCATGTAAGCCTGGGTGGAAATGAGCATGACGATGATAAAATACACTCTGTCAAATATTGGTATCACAATTTTAATTTTGGGGCGACATGATATAATTTTGGGGCGACACATGTTGCAGTTTTCAGGGCCACACACAATAGTTTTTGGGGCGACACAATTTCCTTTTTTGGGGTGTCAACAAATTCAATTTCGGGGGGGGCACACTTTTTATTTTGGGGGGGCACAATAATATTTGTGCAGATTCAGCAGCATAGTGGTCGTGGGTAATTCTGCCGCCGTAAATTCTTTATATTAACCTAATGCCCATCCGCCTCGAATCATGCCCATAGTAACATCTTATCGGTCTCCTCTGGTACGCTAACTTTGATATGCTATTCCCCTTAGCTTGATGGCCTCATTATATCGCTGTCTCCACCCTTCAGTGCTCTGTTCATCCCGAAAATTTGACGTGGTGCTTTTGGCTCTTGGGTAAACCTTCACCTCTGCATCCACTCCAAGAGACTTTGACGCGCGATTCTTTAACTCTGCAAAATATCTAGTTCACAGACATGTACGCAGACTGGACCTTGGCAAACAAACCATCTTTCCGAGAGACAATGACAAGGCTGCCTTATAATGTAACTGCGGCCCTTGCATGTCTTCGCATTCAATGTAATCGTACATAATTCATCGCTCTTCTCTGTGACATTCATATCAATACCTATGCCGCCTTGAAAGCATCTCCCACAGCCTTGATGGCGTCGTCAGCCTGCTGCTTCCCAACTTTCAGCGCAGCATCCATCCCAAGAATCTGATGTGGCGCTCCTGGGTAAACCTTTGCCTCTATCTTTACCCCAAGCGACTTCAACTTCTCGCCATACACCAGTCCTTCATCCCACAGAATATCGAGCTCGCAGACGCTAACGAATGCAGGGGGGACCTTGGCTAGCAAAGCGTCCGACGCGAAGATAAGTGAGTTGTCTGGTTCTGTCAAGGTCGCAGGGTCAGGAAGGTACATGTTGCGGAACCACATCATCCGCCCTTTGCACAGCCAAATGGTATTCTGGCACTCTTTCCAAGACGGGTATCTCTCGTCAGTGGTGGATGCCATATTGTCAGTCACTGCAAGCTGGTGAGAGAGATGGGCATATGTGGTGCTCTATGCTTACCAGGCATAATCAATAGCTGGAAGATGATGGGGGTGGGAGGCGCGAGTGACAAGTTTGATAAAATGTAGCAGCTGACCGGTCGACCAGACGCTTGACTATCCAGGGTAGTTTCATTCCAGAAACACTGAAATGTCTCTATGGATTTGGGGCTCATTAATGAAGTGGTAGATCGCCTCTTAGTCCCACACTAAGTGGCACCCCGAATCAGAACCCCGGACACCACACCAGGTCACTGCGCTCAACGGCGCCCAACGGCGATACCCAAGTACCCGACTTTAATCAAAAACCAATTAAAAACCTCAAAAAACATAACCTAGATACTAACTTTCACAGATCATGGCATCAGGAAAGGCGCCTAAAAAGAAGGGTCTAAACGGCCCAGGCCCACCAGCCACTCGTAGTTCCAACACCGCAAAAACCCCCCTACCTCAGGAAGACATTGAAGCTATCACGAGTGCCGTGAAAGATTATGATTCGGCTGAGCAATACCTAGCCAGCGCTTTGCTACGCCAAGCCGACGAACCTCTCACTTTACCACACCTGGTTGGTATCCTCTTCCAAATCACGCAAATGGTCAAGACCACACCACGCCCTATCATCAATGCTATCCGCGCGGTAGCCTTCATCCTGAAGCAATAGGCGGCCTCTGAACTTGCCGAAACTGTCGCACAACAAATCACAGAATCCTTAACCCCCAAAATAGTGAACAGCATCATCGCAGCCATCGCCCCGCAAGTCGCCTCCATCCTCACATCCTCACCACCTCTGAAACCCTACGGGACATGCTAGTCCAATCGACGACACTTCAAAACTAAATTAGCCGGGAAAGAGATGAGCAGGAGGGTGAGCTTAAAGTCACAGCGGAAAGATTCGAAGAAGCAGTGGATACGCTATATGAATCTATTGAAGATTGCAATAACTCGTACAAACTCCTCACGCCCTCCCTTGAATTCACTCAAGATCGACTTAACACCCTATCGACCCAGCTCTCACAGCAGCCTCAAGTACAGTCAACATTGCTGAACGCGTCCGCCCCATCTCGCCCTACCTACAGCTCAATTGCTGCCTCATCCATCCCCCCAGCAATGGAGAAAGCTGTCACAAGAGCCTCCATTCGCGCAAAACAAATTCTCCTGGATCCTACACCAGGCAACTCGCTCTTCGCTCCAGATGCTACCAATGCCTCCATCGCCAAGAAAATCTCGGATATCCTTGCCAAGACCGAGACCGAAGATACCCCCCTGGGGAGGTCAGAGCCATCCAGCGTCTCCACAACGGGGGCTTGATCGTCGAGTTGGACAGCGAGAACCTAGCAAATTGGCTGAGGAGCCCAGTTGGACGACTGGCATTGGAATCTCACCTTGACTCCACAGCCTACATCCACGACCGAACCTACGCAATTGTTGCGCAATACCTTCCCATCACCCTTGACGTCACCCGTGAGGACTTCCTGCACCTCATCGAAAGGGACAATCACCTTCCTCCCAACTCCATTGCGTCCATCCGTTGGATTAAACCCCCTCAACGTTGTTCGCCAGAACAACGCTTTGCATTTGCTATAATGCAGGTAAAGGATGCTGCTACGGCTAACGACCTTCTCAAGGAGGGCATCTGCATCAATGCCCACCGGTACATGGTCCACAAGGACAAGAAGGAGCCTCTTCGCTGCGCCAAATGTCAAAAGTTTGGACACATGGCACGTAACTGCTCCACCCCACATGATGTATGCGGTACCTGTGGTGGCCGATACTGGACCTCTCAATGCAATGCCTTCCAAACTGAATGCTGCGCTAACTGCAGAAGCCAAACCCACTCTAGCTGGAGCCGTAAATGCCCAGAGTTCGTTCGTCATTGCCAAACCTTGGATGACATGCATCCAGAGAATAAACTACCCTTCTTCCCTACTGCATCTACCTGGACTCATGTAACACGCCCTGCCAAACCCAAGACTCCAGCCCCAGCTCCACTCACACCATCCCGCTCACTCCCACCTCCCTCCTTCCTGGCCAACCCAACTACATGCTCGCACATTGTCCCCCCCAAACAGACCACCTTGCACTTTCAACCAATAGCCCAACTTTCTCCTGCCCCGATGACATCTCCTTCGACGATCGTAACACCATTGACTCCATTGGCACCCAATACACCGGCCGCATCTGCCTCTGCATCTTCTCCCCCTTCTGACTCGACCCCAACCACCCCAATCCCGGCACGGACTCCAAACTCGACCCTCTCGACCCTCTCAACCCCCACACCTACCTCTCCTGCCTCCATTGCCTCAAACTACTCGACTCCTAGCGCGACCCCCCCACTAACCCCCCTTAATGTCTGAACAACCGGAACCTACTAATGTTAGCCTTCAGATCTGGCAACAGAACCTTAACGCCTCGTTAGCTGCCCAAGAATCCATGATGAATAGCCCGGAAATCACCAAGCAAGATGTCCTGGCTATCCAGGAGCCACATATAAATTTCCTTTGTAATACTCGGGCCAGTCACAACTGGCACGTCATATATCCCACTTATCATTACTCACACCCTCAGAAACGTTCACGTGCCATCACCTTCGTTAATACCTCACTCGACACAAACACCTGGAAGCAAGTTCCCTTCCCCTCCTCTGACGTGGTCATCATTCAAATCTGCGGCGACTTCGGCATCTGCACCATCATCAACATCTACAACAACTGCACTCACCAGGACACTCTAACGGCTTTAGACACCTTCCTTGCTCAGAACATTGTTACGCTCCGTCCCACCGCAAATGATCACATGCTCTGGCTAGGGGATTTCAACCGCCATCACCCTATGTGGGAAGAGATATGCAATCAGCATCTTTTCAATTACCCCCTCGTACGTCCACTCATTGACTTGATCACTGACTATGGTATGTTGCAGCTCCTTCCCGGCAACATCCCCACCTTGCAATCTACAGCCACTGGAAACTGGACCCGCCCTGATAATGTATTTGGTACGGAGGGGCTACTCAATGCCGTTGTATCATGCACCACCGAACCCTATCTACACGGACTGAAAACTGACCACTTACTCATCCTTCTAGCACTCAACTTGGAAGTCCCACGTACGACCAGTACCCCACACCTGAACTGGCGCGATGTCAATTGGACCAAATTCAACAAAACCCTTAGCACTGCTCTAGATCCCCTCCCTCCACTACCTCTCGCATCCGCTGATGAATTCCAGCAGATGGCCCAACACATTACGCAGGCCATCACATCAACTGCAAAGCTACTCGTACCTCAATCCAAACCATGTCCCCACTCCAAACGATGGTGGACTCGCACATTGACCGACATGCACAAGTGCGTCAGCCGGCTCAGCCGGCAGTCCCACCAGATGCGCGGTCTCCCACTTCACCCCTGTCATGAAGAGTACAAGTCAATTAAGAACCAATATGCCGACGAGATCGCATCAACAAAAAAGCAGCACTGGCTCGACTGGCTGGAAGATATTGAGGGTAATGATCTCTGGACAGCCAACCGTTATATCTCCTCCAACCCTAGCGATGGTGGCAAGGCTCGCATCCCGACCCTGGCACTGAAGAAACCTGACGGCAGCATAATTGAGGCAACCACTAACGCCGAGAAGAGCACACTGATAGCTGAAGCCTTTTCCCCCCCCTCCCGATATAAACTCAGTTCCCACTGACCAGATTTATCCAGATCCTATCGCTCCCCATACGCCCATCACCTCGGATCAAATCAAACGTGCCATAGCTAAACTTAGCGGTTATAAGGCTCCAGGCCCCGATGGTATACGGAATATCGTCTTTAAGGAGTGCGCTGCTGTCCTAACCCCTTACCTGGTATCACTCTTCAATGCCGTCTTCACGCACCGCACCTACTATGACCCCTGGAAGAAGAAGTTCACCACGGTGGTACTACGGAAGCCCGGCAAGCCTAACTACACTGTCCCAAAGGCCTACCGACCCATCGCCCTCCTCAACACCACCTGCAAATTACTCACAGCTGTTGTCACGGATCAACTGACCTATTTATTAGAACACCACCAGCTCCTACCTAATACACACTTCAGTGGACAACCAGGCCGCTCCACCACTGACTCGCTACATCTGCTCGAAGATACCATCAAGAATGCATGGCGATCTCACAAGGTCGCTTCCATTCTCTTCCTGGATATCGAGGGAGCCTTCCCGAACGCAGTCACCAAGCGTCTCCTGCACAATATGCAAATGCAACGTCTTCCCCTGGAGCTCATCAAATTCACGGAGCAAGTCCTCACTGGCCGCAAGACGCAGCTGCACTTCGATGGCTTTATGTCAGATTGGATCAGCATCGACAATGGTATCAGGCAAGGTGATCCTCTTTCTATGATATTATATATTATTTATAGTGCGGACCTGGTCAACATCGCTAAACCCCGCAGGGGATGTGAGTCTATCGCAGAACTAACCTTAGCCTTTGTGGATGACACAGCCCTTGTGGCCATTGGTAAGGACTTTGTCGATATGCATTGCATCCTCAACAACATGTTGGAACGGCCTGGGGGGGCTTTTCATTGGTCCCGCGACCACAACTCACATTTCGAAACTAACAAATTTGCTTTAATTGACTTCTCTATGAACAGGAAACGCGCCAGACAAGCTATGAATATACAAGGTGCTATCATTCGCCTGGTGCCAACACATCGCTTCCTCGGAGTCATCCTTGACCAGGAGCTCCGATGGAAGGCACAGGTTGACCATGCTCTCGCAAAAGGCTTGGCCTACATCCTGCAACTCCGCCGTCTGTCCACCATGTCGAAGGGCATACCCCTCCACCTGATGAGACAATTATACCAGGCCACAGCGATCCCAAAAATGCTTTATGCGGCGGACTTATGGTTTGCACCAGCCTTTCATGAAGGCTCGGACACCCTCCAACGAGGGTCTATAGGAGTTGCCCGGAAACTCACATCCATTCAATGTATCGCTGCAATTGCAATGACGGGCGCTATGCGAAGCACGGCCACTGATGTACTAGAAGTCCATGCTAATCTTCTCCCCATGACCCTGCTCCTACAGAATGCTTGCCAGCGTGCAACAATCCGCCTAGCCGCTCATCCAGACACTCACCCGTTATATGTCCCAATCAGACGCGCAGCAAAGCACTTTGTATCATTGCACCGCTCATCCCTCCACCGGCTGACCCACTTTCTCCAGATCCAACCCGACGACATCGAAGTACTTACTCCTGCTAGATGCGCCCCCACCACCAAATGTCCCTACAAGACGCACATCGGAATCAGCCGTGAAGAAGCAGCGCAAGAGCATCACACACTCACAGACAAGATTCAAGTATTCAGCGATGGCTCGGGTCATGACGGCCGGATAGGCGCAGTGGCGGTGCTATTCCGCGGCGGAGCACGCCCAAGGACTCTTTGATACTATCTAGGCACGGACGAGGAGCACACGGTCTATGAGGCCGAGATGGTGGGACTCACATTGGCAGCCAGACTCCTTGCAACGGAAAGAGACCTTATCTTCCCACTCTCCATCTCAGTCGATAACCAAGCAGCGCTTCTATCTGGTGAGAGATTTCACTCAAGTCCAGGATCTTATATTGCATCCAAGTTTCAGTGAATGATGCGGACAATCAAGCACGACAACCCTGACTTTGATGTCACGATACGTTGGGTGCCGGGCCATGAGGGGGTTCACGGCAATGAGGAGGTAGACAAAGCGGCGAAGAAGGCAGCGGAAGGCAGACATTGTAGCAGTCCCAACTTGACTCTCCCACATTATCTTCGTCACAAGACTCTACCCCTCAGCATCTCCGCGCTCAAACAAGCACATCAGGCACAAACACACGCAAGATGGTCCAGACTATGGCCTGCATCCCCTAGACATCAGCATCTCCACGGCATTGACCCTCGTATCCTACAGCGTTCATTCCTCAAGCTCACCTCCACCTATTCCAAACGCCTGACGGGGCTTATCCTAGGCCTTCGTATCAATCACATTCCACTCAACAAATACTTGTTTCGTCTTGCCAGGGCAGATTCTTCGCATTGCCCTCACTGTCCAGAGATCGAAGAGTCTGTCCGCCACTTCCTGTTTGAATGTCGGCAGTATCAGAGAGAACGCCATACTCTGGTGTGCGCATTAGGTCGTAAAGCCACCTCCCTCCCCTACCTGTTGGCTGATGAGAATGCCATCCCCCATCTTGCCCGTTATGTAAATGCAACCCGCCGTCTGAAACCCACACTAGGTGAAATCTTGATGCCCAAACTGAATCCAGCCTGATGTCCCCCTCGCAGATACAACAAACACAGATGAACACATGCCAGCGAAACCCCAACACTCGACACATTGACGCCTTCCCCACCTCCTCCTACATCTATGCCGCTACTCTCCCTAATTCAGCATAACTCTACTCCACCCTAATATATGCTACAGCTCCTAGAACCAACTAAAACCCTTCTCGCTCGTCAACACGAGATCAATGGTACAACCCTGAGGCCTCAGTCAATCGGAGAATATGACTTCCCAGATAAACCCACACGCACCAACCACCCTGTGGGAGACTCGAGACATGGTCCCTGTCTCACTCGTCCTTCTGGACGCTCACAATTAACCTTCTGCACACCTTACTTGATCACTGTTAGGTCCGCGAAAGCAGCCGAGCATGCGTTATTTTATACCACAGCCAGTACTACCTACACGCTAGCTTACTTACAGTCACCCCTTCTTCGACGAATTGCCCACCTAAAACGGCCGGCGGGAACGGCGGATTGATGGGGGCACGCCCTACATCACTGCATCTGGGGATTCAAGATGGGGACAGGACATGGGGTCCCGAGACTAGATAGTAATGTCCTACATAGAGTCTCACTCTCAATGGACAAAAATTGGAAACCAAAAAAAAAAAAAAATGAAGTGGTAGATATTCGTGTCGTATTATTCTATTCCTGCGTGGCATAAGCGTCATCGTCATCTTCGTGTCTGAGCAAGGATCGGAGAATTGATACATATGTATGAGATGGCCATTGCGAACGAAACACCTAGACTCACAGCTCCTGTCCATGAGATAACATTTTCATAAGACACCTTCTACATGATACGACGGGGATCGCATTGACGTTCCTCAAAACCCATGTCGACGCTCAGGTTGTGCAATCTGGAATTTTCGAGATAATATCGATTTCTGGATTGAGATGTGCATTTAAGAGGGAGCGATGATGGCAACACCCGCGAATCGTTTTGTCAACTGTTTGATGTGAACAGTGACCTCTTTATAATACGAATAAGTTCACAGATAGACGCTGCCGTATCGCCTGCAAACATGCTGGAAGGGTTGATGGAACCGAGTTGTAAGATAGACCGAATGTGATATGCGGAGTGGGGAAGGAGTGCAGCACCTTGTCGAATATGTGCCACAGCCATCGATGTAGTCCTTACGTATAGGCATAGCACCGGTCGCAGAGCCGGGCGCTGAGCGCCTGATCTACACAACAATAAGCTGTGAAGCGAACACGAGGATGATGCATGGGACGAACCTTAAAAACGACTTGAACAAACAGGTGCCCAACTTCCTCAACTCCCAACTATACACGCTCTGATCGCTGGTGATCGAGGGATCGTCTAAACGGCGTTGCTCGTAAGTAGTACTGTAAGCTTTTGCGGCAGGACACAACTGACGCTATGCTTACCAGCAATTTTGAATACCACAAAGATCTCTAGCACGTTCTGATTTGTCAAATAACGACTGCATAGACAGTCCTGAAGTGAGAGTTCTGGGTAAGGAGTAGACCCGTAAGTAGGCTGTCTTGTTAACAATTACCTGCGTGCTCTGACAAGAAGTAATATGACAAAAACAGGACTTGCCAGCAATTATTGCTGTTGCCGGATAATTCGACCTGATTTCAAGATCCTACCTCTCTCACATAGTCCCTAATCTGCCGTAGTTGAGATACCGAGCGCCGACCATGTCTTCCTCCGGTAAGACGCGGGCGATCACGCCACGTCGAATGTTCGGAGGGCATATTGAGTGGGTAACTATCGTTGTACATCTGCATGCCGGACGACAGATCATCACATCTTCCATGGACGGCTCACTGCAACTATGGGACCTAGAGAGCGGCACACGGATAGGAGAGGACTGGCGAGATGAAGAGGATGAGTCAGGAGTGCGGTCCATAGCATTGTCTCCAAACAGCAAGACAATTGCAAGTGGATGCGGTAGTGGGAAAGTGAAGTTATGGGACGTCGAGACGAGAAAAGTTATCGCCAGATGGTCAGGACACAGCAGAGTTGTGGGTGCATCGTGCTGGAGTGCAGATGGTAAACGAGTGTTGAGCAGATCCTGGGATGGGACAGCAAGAGTCTGGGATGTCGAGAGCGGCAAAACTGTCCTGACAATCAAAACCGGGCACACATGGGTGAACGCGGTGATATACTCGCCCGATGCAATGAAAATTGCAACGGGCGGAGACGACGAGAATGCAGTCAAAATTTGGGATGCCAAGACGGGCGAGCTGCTTAACACGCTCACACACGACTTCACAGTTCGCCGCTTGGCATGGACGTCCGACGGAAAGAAACTTATCTGCGGTTCATATAGCCCAATTAGGATATATGACACAACCACTTGGCAGGAGATCGCCATTCTGAATCTGGAGGGTCACACACTCTGGGTCAACGTCATTATCTTGTCTCAGAACGACCGCCTCTTTGTTGCATCATGGGGTAAAACAGTGCGTCTATGGAATCTTGACACAAACCTTCCAGTTGGACCACTCCTCCAGCACGACGGTCACGTAAACTGCGCAGCCTTTTCCACCGATGGAAAGCTGCTAGTCACCGGCTGCCGAAACGGAGACACGTACGTGTGGGACATCCAAGCCATCCTCGAAGAAGCTGGCCTTGAAGACCTCCTTCTGCCTTCATCTGATGTAAAGCTCATGCTTCCTCAGTCAAAAGTATACTAATCTCACCCTCGCAGGTAATGGATGTGGGTGATTTGTCTCTCAACCTTCCCAGTGGTTGTAACCTGCATATTCTCTTTAGGCGGATGCTACGCAGGCCGTGGATGATGAACTTTCGCCAGAATTTTTCAACGATGCCACAGGTGGTGCTAATGTGGTGACATCAGCGTTCTTAATCGGTTCCAGTGCTGACCTCTTGATCTCAGTCTTCCAGAATGCACGGTAACTATCACCGTTCCTCTTCCCGCAGTCCTCGCTCTCTCGCATCCTCTTTTGGGAGTGTCAATACACTCTTCGGTCGCCTTTCGTTGTCTTTCCGCCGGTCTCAATCCAATACTGAACCCCAGCAACGCTCAAGGCGAGCCTTACTGTCTCGCGGGCCTCGTATCGTCGAAGTGGCTGCAGTCAAGGACAGAGAGGTATACATCTCTTCGCGTACATTCCCTATCGCCGTGGTTTAATGATTTCTGTTCAGGTTATATTCACTGCCCCGTTGCCACCAGAAAAAACACAACAGCAAACCCAATCACCCCTCCAGGGGTCATCCACGACACAGCCTGCCCTTACCACACCACGTCCCAGACATCCGCATTCACTACCCGTCCGATTGTTGGGTCATCTCGTGCTTTTTCTCTGCTGCGCATCTCCTCAACATGTCGATGCCAATGCACAACCAACACAGCAGCAAGGTCAATCAATAAGTCAAGCCCAGCCCCAGGCATAATCATTGCAGACTCAGTCTACTGCCGCTTCGACATCTACGACGCCTGCCCCTGCGACTAGTCCTACCGCGCCAAGTGCAGCAAGCGCATAGCTACAGCCCCTTCTATGGCGGACTCATTTCATAATCCTTTCTACTGTACAATTCCCCCACACGCCGATGCTCATCAATACAGGTACACAACTACTTCACATTTGCTTCTAGTTCTTCAGTACTCATCTCTTCATATCATCTGGCAATTATGTGCATCGATTTTGTTTCCTCGCCATGAAACTCGTGCAATGTATCGAACTCGATAATACCAACCGTTGCAGGAGGAACATTATAAGATCAACTAAGGCGATGACTAGCACGCGCACGGATGGTGCTTTGTTTTCCTATGCAACCTATTCTCCGTCCAGATCTTCATTTCGCAACACAAATTGGAGATGGACCTACTTAATCTCCTTGTTTTGAGCAACGAAAATCTTGGCCTTAAGTCGAACTTAAGGCAAATAAGACACTTTAAGGAACGTTTAAGCCTGTTTAAGCACACTAACGTTTTCCTGATGTTACCCAGAGCTCTAACTTCAGGACTGTCTATCGAGTCGTTATTCGTCACATCAGCAATTCCTCGAGTTCCTTATTTGTCCTTATATGCCTTAATTCATATAATAAGGAATATTAAGGCTGTTTTTTCTAAGGAGAATAAGGAGGTCCCTTGCCTTAAACTAACTAACTTTCCTTAGAATAAGGAAATTAAGGCAGTCAAAGTGATCTTAAAAAGTATAATTTGTTTCCTACCACAGAGCTGGTTTGAACTCTCGACCATCCAGGTGACCCAGCAAGATCACATGATCAATTCTCAAACTGTTAAGCATCTTTACCGGTAGGCTATATTACCTTGTACATATGTAGGCAGCAATTAATATATATACCATATCCATTGGACTTAGAATAAAATACAAGTCTACCATTAGGATTTTGATAAGTGATGATGGTAGACCATGTGAACTTTTTCGAAGAAAATCAAAGTTGTAACCCTTGTCAAGGGTAGTCTATCCATAGTCTCATGACATTTTTTGGTTGACATCCTAGTGAGTTATAAGCAAAATACTAGAAAGACTTTGGTGTGTTCAAGAAAGTTCAGGCACACAGATAACCTCCTTAATTCTCCTTAGGCTGACTTGCAGCCACCATGTGCCTTAGAATAAATATGATTAAGTACGAAATCACTCCTTAATAGTCCTTGTTCTCCTTAGCCGCCTTAATTCCATTTTTAAGGAATCTAAGGCACAAAAAGGAACCCGGGGATTTGCTGATGCAGTTGTGTCCTGCAAGAAAAGCTTACAGTACCACTTACGAACAACGCTGTAGATGACCCCTCGATCACCAGCGATCAGAATGTGTTTAGTTGGGAGTTGAGGAAGTTGGGCACCTGTTTGTTCAAGTCGTTTTTAAGGTTCGTCCCATGCATCATCCTCGTGTTTGCTTTACAGCTTATTGCTGTGTACTATCCCTTTCACTGCAATCGGCACCCCACAGAAGTCGGCAGTCACACAAATGTCACTGTGAGTCATGATATGTCATGTAGGCCAATTTTAAAGTCAGTTCGGCAGTCAAGCAAGTGGGCAAGGTCAATTAATATTCATTTGAATGAGCAAGTATAGTATTGAATAGTAGATATACAGTGGCTCAAAAAAGTGTCTCAATGTTTGTAACTTTTCATGTAATTGCTTTATTATGAGCCAGGGTGTGGGAATATGACTAAACTATAGGGAGGTGTCATAAAGCTATACTTCTTAGCCTCATTTGAGTTCCCTATAGTGTGGGAAGCTGATGTCATCATGTGCAGATATGGCTATTTTAATTTGGTGACTCATTGAGACACTTTTTGACTTTTAGTTTGACCAACACAATCTCAATAATTATGATACTTTATGTGACCTTCTGTTGCTCTAATCACTTCTGCCACTCTTCTAGACATGCTATCTATCAATTTTGCATATTTCTTCTTAGCACTCCTTTCTCACTCTGCTGCAACTCTGTCCTACAGCTGAAATAGCCCCTATGACGAATTTTGATAGGCTGCAAGCAATTTCTTGAATATTTTTCAGAGATATTCAATAGGGCTGATGTATAGAGACTATGCTAGACATGATAGAACATTGAGATCGTGGTATTTGAGCTGCTAGTGACCAATTTAGACATATATTTAGGATCATTATTTTATTGCAACATAGTACCTTCCTCATTAATCTATGATTTCTGTATGCTTCTTAGCAGACTCTCATCTAAAATAGAGATGTACCACTTGGTAAGCCCTATTGAATATCTCTGAAAAATATTCAAGAAATTGCTTGCAGCCTATCAAAATTCGTCATAGGGGCTATTTCAGCTGTAGGACAGAGTTGCAGCAGAGTGAGAAAGGAGTGCTAAGAAGAAATATTCAAAATTGATAGATAGCATGTGTAGAAGAGTGGCAGAAGTGATTAGAGCAACAGAAGGTCACATAAAGTATCATAATTATTGAGATTGTGTTGATCAAACTAAAAGTCAAAAAAGTGTCTCAATGAGTCACCAAATTAAAATAGCCATATCTGCACATGATGACATCAGCTTCCCACACTATAGGGAACTCAAATGAGGCTAAGAAGTATAGCTTTATGACACCTCCCTATAGTTTAGTCATATTCCCACACCCTGGCTCATAATAAAGCAATTACATAAAATGTTACAAACATTGAGACACTTTTTTAAGCCACTGTATATAAGTACAAGGGCGACTGTTATTAGTGCCGTAGTTGTAAAATCGAGGTGGATACATAGGGAGACCATGTGCATTGTAACATGACAAAATACGACTCACATTATATGAGTTTTGTGAAAGTGCCGACTTCTGTGGGGTGCTGATTGCAGTGGAAGGGATAGTAGATCAAGTGCTCAGTGCTCAGCTCTGCAACCGGTGCTTAGTGCTGCCGTGGTCTGGTCCAGAACTGTGGTTCGAACCCGACCAACGGTCTGGTTCTAGACAGTCCGGTCCACCGTTACACCATTGAACCTAACCGAACTGAAGTATGGTTCTCGGTCTGTGTTGTCTGGGATGGTTCTTCATCGGTTCTGAACCTGTTCTGAACGGTTCTGAACGGTTACGAACCTCATGTTGTTAGTATCTTTTTGGATGCGAAGATGAGTTCTGCTGTTCGCCTTACTGATGCTAAATACAGTGAGTTTCAATTGCAACTTGGTGATATTTTTCGTTATGATAGAACAATAGTCACTGCGGAAACGAGAAATTAACCTGATAGGGTTGAGGTAGAAGTAGCAACAATAAACATAGCATAACTAGACAATAGCTAGTGTGTGAATCACTACCGCTTGAAGTAGAGAAAAGTGACCATTCGAGATTAAATCCCAAAGTGGGTTATACCATGTGCACTGGGGTAGGATAGCCGTTTTTACTCCTAACTCAATGTCTGAATCATGTCTGGATATAACAAATAGAGGTTGGATTAAGGTAGAGATAAACATCGCATCTTCTATATGATGTTTCCGGGGATTCGCGTTCCCCATGGCCTCTAGGGATTCATGTTCCCCATGGTGGGCCTTCCTGAAACAATCAATTCCTTCCCTCTCCGCTCCTTCTAGCCCTCAATGTTTGGTCAAGCCCCTCCAAGTCAACACCGTCCCAGCGGTGCTGTGACCAATCCAAGCCAAAGTGCTGGAGGAATAGACCGAGAGGACCTTCACCAGATGACAGACGCATATCGCACCCCAGGCCAGATGAATATTAATGCAGCACTTCATGCATCGCCATTATTCGTCGGAAACCATGTGCTGCCACAGCCTGATGACATCTTTTCTTGTGGTCTAGATACAACAAAGAGAGTGAGCAGATCATTAGATATTGTTGACATAGATATCTTACTTCACATAGCCTATTGATAAACCTTATTAATAATAGCAATATATACCAAAGAAATGTCACATGACCAAAATGCGAAAATTCTACCAAGTCAGTCTAGTCAATTATCACTACAACACTACCATTCTATTTACTACTACATAAAAAGACTACAGTAGCTTCAGATAGTTGCAATAGAATTATACACTAATTTACTGATTATATATCCTATTCAATTTTCATTCAGAGTCAATAGATCTTGTACAGTAAAGATTAATATATATTTCAACTATATTTTCAGTAATTACAACAACATATAGTAGGTTAAGGATAGTAGACACTATAAGTGGTGTGGTATTTGATTATGTGTCTGTGAAGTTTGTAGGACCTGTGGTGTCTTGTGGTACCTTGTAAAACCTTGTGGCACCTTGTGAAACCTTGTGACACCTGTGATGAAATTGGTAGTTTGCTGATGCAATACACTCGAAGGTCAAATTCAGGATTTGAACTCAACTGTTGTGCGCCTCATTGCAGATGTAGTGAGATCAAATGAATCAAATCAACACCTATCAGAGTCCGTTCAAAGAACATGTCTCATTAATGCACAAATGTCAGTTACGAATGATGCACTTACAGCGCAAGTCAATGGACTTGATGGAATTGTCAAGACTTTGCAAGCTGAATCCAAGAAGCCACAGAAGAAGGTGATGGGTAAGCATATCTCAAACGACCACCCTGCCCTAAAAGTAAGCAATAGTACTACTATCTGTGTGAATGAAACTCATACTGTGCAGCGCTTAATTCAGCCAATGTTTTGTGATCTCTGTGGGATTGAATCATCCATGGGGAGAAACAAACATACAGAAGCACTAATGAAGGTAAAACTGTTAGGAAATGGTCATGCTTATGAGATGCACCAGGGTGAGGAAAGAGATGAGGAAGGAGGTGGTAAAACCTGGCACCCGAATTGGTTAGGTCATGTCGACGAAGCTGTGAATGCTATGTTCATCAAAGAAATAATTGACCATGTCTATAACAATGAGAAGGTGAGCCCCCAAAGTCTGTAGAGTTCCTGCTCACATATTTTCTCAGTGTCACCGTGAAAGTCCAAACCTAAAGGCTGAGGTACCTGACAAAGACTTTGATATGCAAGTCATTATGCAGTGCACGAAGGATTATTTTCGCAACATACACAAGCAGGCAATGTGCTGTAGCAACACATCGAAAGCTCAAAAGGCTGAACAGAAGAAGGAACATGGACGTCAAAGGGCACATCGTGCAGCAGTAAGTATTGTGCTTTGTGTGTGAAACATATGATGTACCCAAATCACCAGGTTACAAAGAGCCGTCATGCAACTGCAGTTATCTATGAGAAAGAGACAGGGAGGGAGGGTGCAGTTGCGATGATTGATACTGATTTTGCATCAGACATTTTGTCTTACTCAGAAGATGACTTGAGTGAAGACACATTAACCAGGTGGATGAAGTCAGGAGCAGGGAACTTGGCAAATATGGTTGTAGGATTAGAGTGGTGATCCAGTGATGTAAGTCCTTTGTGTCTAGGCATGGTTATAGCTCACTAAATATAAATCAGTATGTTGCATTTTTGCGCTTCCTCACTTTGTGACAAATGAAGGGGAACAATAAAGCTACCACTGTGGACACTGACAAAATAAACACCATTCAGCCTCCAAAAAAGCATCACAAAACTGCAGAAGGGGGCACTAGGTTGAAGAGAATTGTGAAAAAGATGTTTGACATCAGCCCGGAGCAAATGAATGAGGACGCACCGTCATCTGCCAAAAAGAACTTGCTGTTTGAAAACATGGTTGCGGACAGCTGGAAGAATAGCCATCCAGACATGGAGATGCTTGAGGGAGTTCCATGGCTCAAGGGATTCTGGGCTTCATTGACAAGAGATGATCTGATAAAGGAGGACTACGAGTATTTGGAAGAGCTGGGGGAGTGGCACAAACAAAAGGGTGATGAAGGTGACAAGAGTGGCGACCAGTGAATTATCTTGAACAGTACTGTGAGTGGGTCAGTGCAATTCAAATCACGAAGTGCCAGCTTGTTACTTGTACCATAAGCCTGTCATGTATCAGTGTCAATGACTGTGATTCAATCAATAGTTGTCAAGTAAGTTGTGATGAATGGAGCACATACCTTTAAGATCAATTGTCGCCCAAACTTTTGTTCTGTCCTTTCCAATTGATACTGTGGTCATCCCCAGGTGACCAATGATCCAGTCAGGGTTGATAAGGGTGGGTCTCTTGGCTCTTATACTCTCCCAGTTGCCATAGGTGGACATCAGCTGAATAGCTGGGTAGAAGAATATTAATATTTATCCTGTGAGATACGGCATCCAACTCACAAATCATCCCAAACTTTTTCATGCTCTCCCCTCCAAGGTACGAACCAGCACATGCGGGCAAACCAGAGTGAGTCATCCACATTATGAAACCTTTGATTAAACTGAAATATTTTGAGAACCTCGCCATATGCATGAATCACAGTTGTACCAGGGATGATGACATAAACGAGAGAAGAACGGTTTGTCCCAACAGCTCTAGAAGCATAGTAGCGCTTACTATCAATCATGACATAGTCAAAAAAGACTGTCATGATCGAGTGGAAGGCTATGAGGTATGATGGCATGGTCAAAATGACAATGAACTGGAGTCAAAGGAAAATGATAGCAGAGGGTGGATGCGAGTAGTCAATATGTCTCAGTGGACACTCCTTGCTTTCAGTGTCGAGGACTAAGTGAATAAGCCAGACCAGCTAAATATGTTTTCTGAGATGGTCATCATGACAAAATGTAAGAGAACTCAACATACCATCTGCACCAGCATTATCAAGGTCTTTTGACAATGCTGCAAGTCCAGCTACTGTTCCCCTCTCGTCGTTGGAGGCCTTCAGCATGATTGATGCTGTCTGACTTGGAAGGGAATCCTTAGGATAATGCTGTAATGTGTACGTCTATGGATATTGTTACTAGTTGAGACGCACATTAGAGATTCAACAACTTACCAGTCGTCCGAGCTCACAAGTCCTGTGAAACTCCATGAAAAAGGTTGTTTCAAGTGCACCGTTCGAATGGTTGTTGGTCTTGTACGATTTCAACAACTTGTTGAGGCGCTCGAACAGGAAAGTCCAGAAATTGTTAAGAGGGCCAAAATTGCGCACACAAGCACCAACATGGGTCACAAAGTGATGGTTAGGTTTGACTGAGCCAGAACTATACAGCTTGTAGTAAAAGCATGTCAGTAAATGTCAGTTAAGTGAGGAAGACTTACATGTATTAGCTCGGTAGTGTATTCAAAGAGTCCCTTCAGTGACCTAACCCTATAAACATGGTCAGCTCACCTTGACATTTCTTCCATGACACCAGGGTCAACCCACTATGGGCCCAGCATATGTTGTAAGTATATATGTCTGGGTGGGCTCCTATATGCTGTGTACCAAGGGATGGCTGTGGGCCCTTACCTATGTTACTCAAAACTGTAGAGTGGTCCCATGGGGTGTCCAGATTGAAGAAACCTTTATTTACGAGTGGGCCTATGATACAGCAGAAAGGCTATCTCTCAAGAATTTTGAGTGGGCCCGTGGTTTTCCGATGTAGCGAAATTACATCCGCTGATGGCATCAGGGTTGGCGAACATCAGATATCCCGGTGGATGCAAAATGTGAATTTGGACAGCCAAAAGATGCCAATTATAACCTGTGCCTGCAGATTCAGAAGTGTTCGCCGGAATTTAGAAATGGCACACAGCACACGCTGGTGGATCAAAATATCGACCTGCATCAGCTGAATGATCAATTACCTCCGCCGATGGCATTAGGGTCGGTGAACATCAAATATACCTGTGGATGCAAAATGTGAATTTGAACAGCTGAATGATTCCAATTATAACTGGTGCATGGATATTCAGAAGCGTCCACCAGAATATAGAGATGGCACATGGGACATCCCGGCGGATCTAAATTGCAATCTGCACCAGCTGAATGATCCCGATTATGATTGAGGAATGCATTTCCAAATTGTCAGCAAGCGTCTGCCGAAATAAGGAAATGACACGCACATCCGGCAGAATTATCCTCATCACGTAATCGTCGGCAGTGCTTTGCTGCCAATGTGCATTACCCGCTGAGGCTGTTTCGGCAGGGCCACCTCACATGAGCACAGGAATGGGCCCACTCTCGGTGTGCACTTTAGTGAGGCAGGTGCAGATCATGTTCTGAAGAACAAACAGGCCTGCCAGCAGTATCAGAACAACGGGGGTGGGCCCACATCAAGGACTGAACTGAGTGATGAGGGCCCACCCCAGAATTACTAAATACCAAAGGGGGCCCGCCGTATCTGCCAGAGGCATAGATGGGCCCACTAGCTTGTGACCTTGGTGTGGTGGGGCTCACAAAATGTATAACACTCCAAATGGGCCTGCCAGCAGTATGCAAAAAATAATAGTGGGCCCACAGTGAGGTTAAAATGGACGGATATGGGCCCACCCTAGAGGTACAAATTAATAAAGTAAGCCCACCATAACCTCGGCAGGTGGAAATTGGGCCAACTACTTGGTATGGCAGGGCTCACGCTGTAGAAACAACAATACTGCAAGGTGCAAACGAGGCTCCTGACTGTATCTGTAAATGTTGTAAGGTCGCGCATTGCCTAGTCTGCTATACTTGAGATGACAAGTGCATTCAACCCTAAAGGGGAAGCGAGTGCAGCAAGGATCTAGTGATATGCGCTGAAGGCGCTACTGTTCAGCCAATGCGAAGCGCGAGAAAGTGCGCAGGTGCGCGCAAGGCACAAAGGTGTGGGAACGCGAAGCGCGGGAAAGTGCGCACAGGTATGTGGAAATGAGAGAGACTAAGCTTAAGTGATGATATGATGCAAGATAAGAGATGTGGGAGTGTGAGATGTAAACAAATAGAGTTCTACTGCAACTTTCTAGGTAGTAAGTGCTAGGTAAGGTGAGAGGTGAAGTAAGGTGGGGTGGTGGTTAGGTGATGCTGGCGCTTATATATGGTACCTAAGCACTGTCATGTGGAGCCGAAGCACTACCGAAGCACTACCGAGTAAGGTCTAGTATGTAAAGATATATATAAGTAAGGGTCCATGATAAAAATAAGGTGGAATGATATGCAAATAAGGGAAACAGAAATACACACACTAGAGAGCTTGGTGGACAGTGGATGGATGCATCTGGATGGCTGGCGCTATAGGGTGATCAAGCGCGGGAAAGCGCGCGCGCATGTACATCGTGAAGCGCGAGAAAGCTGCGCCTCATATAGAGATAGCTGCGGGTAGTGCACAGAGTGACACTACAAGTTCATGCTATGTACTCCCTAGTGAAAACTGCCATATCAGGCCATGAGAGGCATGAGTCTCTACAACACCATGTATAGAACTGCACCAGCAAGCCCATATCACGGCCCGATGAAAGTGATGGGCTCACTGTAGAAACAACAATACTGTGAGAAACAAATGATGCTCCTGACTGTATCTAAAAAATGTTGTAGGTCGTGCGTTGCCTAGTCTGCTATGCTTGAGGTGGCAAGCGCGTTCGACCCTTAAGAGGAAGCAAGTGCAGCAAGGGTCTAGAGATATGCGCTGAAGTGAATCACGAGAAAGCATGCAGGTGCGCGCAAGGCGTGGGAACATGCGCGCGTATTAGCGCGAAGCGTGGGAAAGCGCGTGCGGAAATGATAGAGAGACTAAGCTTAAGTGATAATATAATGCAAGATAAGTGAAGAGAGATGCGAAGTGTAGAGGAATAGATTTCTACTATGTTCTACTAAGTAGTAAGTGCTAGGTAAAGTGAGAGGTGAAGTAAGGTAAAAAAAATAGTCCGGAGTAGTATCTACTGCTGGCGCTTATATAGCGCGCCTAAGCGCTGTAATGCGGAGCCGAAGCGCTACTGAGTAAGGTATGTAAAGATATTTATAAGTAAGGGTCCATGATAAAAATAAGGTGGAACAATATACAAATGAGAGAAACGGAAATATACGCACTAGAGAACTTAGAGGACAGTGGATGGATGGATCTGGATGGCTGGTGCTATAGGGCGCTCAAGCACAGGAACACGTGCGCACGCATATACATCACGAAGCGCGGGAAGGGTGCGCGCATTGCACAGGAAAGCTGCGCCTCATATAGGGATAGCTGTGGGTAGCACACAGAGTGATACTACAAGTTCATGCTGTGAACTTCCTAGTGAAAGGTGCCATATTGCACCATGAGAGGCATGAGTCTCTACATTGCCCATTACAGTACATGCACATATTACAGTGACCTATCTCCATATAATACAAGGGAACGGACGTGCATAATATCCCGTATGATATGGGCCAGCGGACCATGGGCCCAGGATAACAATATCCTCGACTATGACGGATGGGCCAGGAGGCAAATTATTCCTGATGGAGGCGGGTGGGCCCATGCAGGGAATATATAGAGTAGATGAGTGGGCCGATGTACATGAATATTAGGTAGACAGGTGGGCCAAGGTAATTGGATATTATGCAGATGGGTGTATTAAGGTAGATGTGTATGGGATAGATGGGTAGGTAGTTGTTATCACATTCACGGGTGGGCCCAGACACATATTAAATTAGATGGGTGGATTACAAAATATTGTATTAGACGGGTGGGCCGAGGGTATTATAAAATATTGTATTATACGGGTGGGCCCAGACACATATTAATTAGACCGGTGGGCCGAGGGTGTTGTATGGGATGTTGTATTAGACGGGTGGGCTGATGGTGGTATAAAATATAGATGAGTGGGCCCATGTGTATCATAATTGTAGACATGATGGAGCTGAGGTAGTTGTACATCAACCAAATCAGAGGAGGTAATAAATCAAAGTTACCAAGTTCTCAGAGCATCAGGTGATCTCCTGACATGGCAGTGCAAAGCTTGTGTTGCCCTATGAGACGCCAAGTTCCGACCACCAGAATTTGAGTCAACTGCACTGAGTTCCGAGTTCTGGGACCCGGAACTCAACACATAATTTAGTTAATACTTTTTGATGGTGCACAGGTTGTCTTGCAGAATGTGGAATCCGGGGTGCGAAGCTTGTGTTGCCCTACAAGAAGCCAAGTTCCGACCACCAGAATTTGAGTCAACTGTACTGAGTTCCAGGACCCGGAACTCAACACATAATTTAGTTAATACTTTCCATGTTAAATGGCCAACTGAAGTTGAGATGTTTCTGAAGAGAGCAGCAGGTGCTCTTTTGACATGACCTTTGATGGTGCTTAGGTTGTCTTGCAGAATGTGGAATCTGGGGTGTGAAGCTTGTGTTGCCCTACGAGAAGCCAAGTTCCGACCACCAAAATGTGAGTCAACCATACTCAGAGGAGGTAATAAATCAAAGTTACCGAGTTCCCAGAGCAGCAGGTGATCTCCTGACATGGCTGTGCGAAGCTTGTGTTGCCCTATGAGACACCAAATTCCGACCACCCAAATATGGGTCAACCGTACCAACTTCCAAGTTCTGGGACCCGGGAGTCAACAAATGAATATCTGATGACCAGCACACTTCCAATCAGGTAGTATTTCATTGAGCAATGAATAATAATACATCTTTGACAGCCAAAATTATCCCAGGCTCCCTTATCTGATCCTCTCTATCTCCACCCCCTATAACACCAAAGTCCGGACATCCAGCATTCAGCGTCTGATTTCCCAAGATTAACATCCAGCATGAACAGTTCTTCCCCTTCCCCTCCTGATAGCATAAACATCTGGCGCACTTGGGCCCTGACTGTGACTTATGAAGCAGGGGAATATACCAAACAGAAATTCAAGGCAGAGAAGACTGGAGGAGGCCCAGTCATACCTTCTCCCAACCTAGACACTGATCAGGTGATGGCGTGCAATCGCTTGGCTGATGTACTCATAAAGGCATATAAAAATCCCAGTGGGTCTTTGTGCAGATTCAGAAAATTCATTTTGTCATTCAAATTCCTGCATGACAGTTCAGATGCAGATGGATATTGCAAGATATACAGTGGCTCAAAAAAGTGTCCCAATGTTTGTAGGTTTTCATGTAATTGTGTTATTGCGAGCCAGGGTGTGAGAATCTGACTAAGTCAAAGGGAGGTCCCAAAAAGCTCCGCTTCTCGGCTACAATTATGTCCCCTATAGCGTGAGAATCCATTGACGCCGTGCGTGCGAAGATATGGCTATTTTAATTAGGTGACTCATTGGGACACTTTTTTGAGTTTGAATCAATTATACATAATCTCTATAATTCTAGTACTTAGTGTTTCCTCTCTTAGCTTTAATGACTGCTGCTACCCTCCTAGGCATACTTTCTATCAATTTCTGACACTCCTCCTTAGCAATCTTTCCCCACTCTACTACAACTCTCTCCCATAACTGAAATAGTCCATTAGGTGGGTCTTGATAGGCAGCAAGCATTCTCTTGAGTAATTCCCAAAGATGTTCAATGGGATTGAGGTCTGGAGACTGTGCTGGCCATGATAGGACAGTAATATCATGGTCCTTAAACCATTTGGTGGCCAACTTTGAGGTATGCTTGGGGTCATTATCTTGTTGGAAGATAATGTCTTCTTCATCAATACCTGATTCTTGCATGCTTTTGAGCAGACACTCCTCCAGAATGGAGACATACTGCTCTGCATTCATCCTCCCCTCCACCTCACATAGATTTCCCACCCCATGCCACCCCATGCAGCCCCACACCATCATATTTCCTCCTCCAAACTTAAGAGTACCTTTCACTTCTTTTTCTCCAAGTGGATCTCCTGCCTTTTTCCAAACATACTCTTGACCATCTGACCCCATCCTATTGATTTTAGTTTCATCTGACCAAACAACTCTCTTCCAGTCCTCTATAGTCCAGTGCTGGTGCTTTAAAGCAAATGCTAGTCTCCTTTTCCTATGGGCTGGTGACAGTAGGGGTTTCTTCTTCTTGACTACAGCTTTAAGATTGGCTTCCTTGAGGGTGTTCCTGACTGTTTGAGTGGAGACAGTGGTAGTGATGATGGAATTGATGTATTTTGTGGCTTGAACAGCAGTAGAGGCCTTTCCAGATATAATATGATGAACAAGAGCTCTTTTGTCATGCAGAGTAAGTTTAGAAGGACGACCCATTTTGACATTTTCTTTGTTGGGAATATTCTGGTTGATAACCCTGGCAATAGTTGACTTCCCCAGACCAGTTTTGGAGGCAATCTGCCTGATAGATAGACCAGAGGTGGAGAGAAAAAGGATATTATCTCTTTGAGAAGAGGAAATAGACTTCATGCTGATTATGAGGGACATGATGTTATTGGAAGGGTTTATATATGTACAGGATATTAAAATGAGACCATATTGTCAATATGGGACCATTTATATATATATTTGTAAATGGTGTCATGTCTAAATGATCTGATTTTCATATTTTAATAGAAACTCAAAAAAGTGTCCCAATGAGTCACCTAATTAAAATAGCCATATCTTCGCATGCACGGCGTCAATGGATTCTCACGCTATAGGGGACATAATTGTAGCCGAGAAGCGGAGCTTTTTGGGACCTCCCTTTGACTTAGTCAGATTCTCACACCCTGGCTCGCAATAACACAATTACATGAAAACCTACAAACATTGGGACACTTTTTTGAGCCACTGTAGCAAATTGATCTCCCTGAAGGACACCGGGCATAATGAACATAGAGAGGCGAGGTTGCTTGAGAGGTGTCCTCCTGGCCATGAAGGCAAAAGGTTGGTCGACAAACCTGCCACAATTCTCGATGCATCCGGTGCCATCATTGCATGGTACCTCCCAGACACCCTGACCGACACCACCCAGGTGTGTAATATACATTGCTACTCAATGGATATTGAATATTAATGAAACCTACAGAAGGAAATCAGGGAGGCCACCGATTTGCTCGCTCCAAGCCTTGAAAAAAGTGTAAGGGCTGATGGCAATTGGCGAACTAATCAAACATTGTTCAACCAGGGTTCGGAAGATGTTGAACTCACGGATGCATCAATCTATCTCCGGCATGGTTTCAACAGGGACACGAGGTAGGATCTGATGAGATGGTGATTCCAGCAGTCATACTCACCAATCCCAAAGAATGTATCAGATCCGGAGGTATCTGCATCATTGAAGGGACCTTCCTGTGAGAATATCCTCAAAGCCATTGCAAGGCCAGCAGCCATTGCGTCCGCAGCACTCAGAGTCATGCATCCTGAGCAGTACTGGGCAGGGTTGAGAACCTTGTCAAAGCTTGGAAATATAGCAGTAAGCAAGGATCTGCCACAGATGCCGGAGGCCCTGCAGTACTGGGCATCCGTGTTTAACACCCTCTCCATCATTTCCAATCGGGAAACCCCCCATCATCGAGACCACATGTCCATTGCTGAATGCTTCGACATTCTCACCACCGTGGGGAACTATTCTAATGCTCGGATGACAATGCCAAGCCTTCAGCTGGAGTTCAAGTACAATTCCGGCTGTATGATTGCGTTTTCCAGAAGGATTGTGAGACATGGAGTTTATGATATGGAAGGGGATCGGATTGCTTGGGCATGGTATATGAGGGATGCTGTTCACATTTACGCTGGTGTTCCATCATGTGGATGGGCTAGTGTGGATGGTCCATACAGCGTGTGAAAGATCAAACAAAGAGCAAGCATTGTGACCTATATACATTCCGACAAATGAATACCATGTACCAATAGTTATCTGGACCTCAATACTCAATTTTGAGCATTTGCAAAGTGATATATGGGACTGAATAATTTGGATGCAAGCCTCGGTATTCGATAATTGGAACTCGGGACTTGACATGCGGGAGTCCCGAGTGCCGGGTTACTGAGTCCCGACACCCGGACCTCAGCACGTGATATTTGAGACTGGGGGAAGATGTATAAATACGCTCGAATTAACATTTGTTATTGCCATACACATTTGACAAAATCCTGAGCCCTGACATTGTGGACTCCAGACTCAACACTGTTCTGAATACCGAGTCCTGGAAGCCCATGTCCCGAGTCCCGAATTTCAGAGGTCAGGGTTCGGCAACCCGGAGCTCGGCCACTGGTTTGGGTGTCAGGGTATCCAGAGCATTGGAGATAGCATGTGTCAGTATTTTGTGTTTCATGGTTCATGTTTCGTGGTTATGGAATCAGGCATCAGGGACTCAGTATTGAGAACAGTGTCGAGTCCCAGGTCACGAGCTCCAAGTCCCGAGTGCTGAACCCCGGGTCCCGAGTCCTGAATTTCAGAGGTCGGGGTTCGGCGACACAGAGCTCGGCAACTGTTGGGTCTGGAGTTTGGGACTCGGGACTCAGAGCTCACGACCTGGGACTCAACACTGTTCTCAATACCGAGTCCCTGACACCTGATTCCATAACCACGAACCATGAACCATGAAACAGAAAATAATATCTGCAATGCTCCAAATACAGTTGCCGAGCTCCAGGTTGCCGAACCCTGACCTCTGAAATTCAGGACTCGGGACCCGGGGTTCGGCACTCAGGACTTGGAGTTCGTGACCTGGGACTCGACACTGTTCTCAATACTGAGTCCCTGACACCCGATTCCATAACCACGAAACATGAACCATGAAACACAAAATACTGACACATGCTATCTCCAATGCTCTGGATACCCTGACACCCACCCCAGTGGCTGAGCTCCGGGTCGCCGAACCCTGACCTCCGAAATTTGGGACTTGGGACCTGGGCATCCAGGACTTGGATGTGAGATTTTTGAATGCATAGAATATGTTACATCTTGTATACAATGAAGACTGAATGGGACTACACTCCTTTGCCTTTCCTCAATTTCTCTAACATGTCAGTGTACATCTTCACCTCTCCCATCTTGGCTTTGATGCCCTGATCTTGCTCCTCCATCAATGCTTCCATGTGTTCTTTAATGAACCTCAGTCCCATAAGTGGTGGAGTCAAAGTGTTTTTCAACTTCTCTGGAAGAACCAAAGCATCATCCTCAACATTAAGCTGAAACAGATAAGTCATCAATCAAGGTAATTCAGCTAAGATCTTACTGCCCAATACTGGTAGTGAGAGACGCAGGAAGCCATTATTTCATCCCACTGCCATGGTTGATCAGGGATTGTGGTGTTTCCCATCCACCATGGACATGTATATGTGAACACAATCCGGGACGGATGTCCTGCAATTGGCTCATCATGAAATGAAAGGAGGTGGAATGAAAAGACGTCGTCCGGAACCGTGTTCCAGGTTAGCATGGGATACAACTTAAGGATATAAGCAACAGGGACCAGAACCACCGACACGATATTCTGTGAAGTGGAGTACTGCAGGAGTGGTGTGACAAAAGTCTGCTCAAATTCTTAGCATTGACCAACAAAGTCATCAGGGCAGTGGTAACATACATTCATCTCCCATTGCAGCCCAGCTTTAAAATACTTGATCCAGTCAGAAGATACACCATTGTTGGCAGCTTCCGTCCGATATTGAGAGATGCATGCACAGACGCGCGATCCAGCCATTGCCAATGTGCAGGAAATAGTTGCAAGGCTCAGCTTCAGGGGTCGGTAATGGCTTCTGGCATTCAGAATGCCAGAAGTGGATGCAGGAGTTGCAGACATGGCTAATACAGGACTATGGCGCTGGCAATGCAAGTGAAAGATGGTGAAGATGTGAAGATAAGAATCACTGATGGATGGATATGAAATTCAAACTCCGACATGGGCTGACCCGGACAATTCCCAGGTCTCACACTGGGGGCAGGAACCAATTTGCCCATGGGACAAATGTTGAACCTAGTGTGATCTTAGACAAACTCAGATCACCTTTGGTTTTGGCAAAAAATGTTAACAAAAATTAAAATTTTGCCTGCATATTTCTTAGTTTATAACAGTTTGAGTTGTTTTTTGACATATAAATTCTGCTCAGCATATCTACACATTTTCATCAGACATAACATTTACCCTGTCATATGTTTTTGTTGTCATTTTTCTGTGGGGCCACATAATGTTCATATTTTCAACATGTCACAGACTTATATTTTGAGTGAATTTCAACTGTGATTAATTTTTCTTTATTCTTTTTTCATTGGAATCAAGCTAAGAAAATTTTGCTTATGAATGCAAGCAACATGTCACTATGATTCTAATCATATTCTAGAGAGTTTTTAATTTATAACACCCTACATTCCTCCTATTTCTACACTTTTGTTTCTTTGAGATATGATGAAAAAGACAATGTTAGTTGATGGAAAAAAGTTTGACCAGATGTTAAAATAATATATGCTTTTCTCTGTGAACAAAATTGGTAATAAAGTAAAATTTGACTTTTTTTGTCAGCAAATCAAATTTTGATCAAAGTCAACATCAACAGTCAGCAGTCGACAGTCAACAGGTTGATTGATTATGGTAGGTCGACCTGTGAACTGTTGACTGCTGACTGTTGATGTTGACTTTGATCAAAATTTGATTTGCTGACAAAAAAAGTCAAATTTTACTTTATTACCAATTTTGTTCACAGAGAAAAGCATATATTATTTTAACATCTGGTCAAACTTTTTTCCATCAACTAACATTGTCTTTTTCATCATATCTCAAAGAAACAAAAGTGTAGAAATAGGAGGAATGTAGGGTGTTATAAATTAAAAACTCTCTAGAATATGATTAGAATCATAGTGACATGTTGCTTGCATTCATAAGCAAAATTTTCTTAGCTTGATTCCAATGAAAAAAGAATAAAGAAAAATTAATCACAGTTGAAATTCACTCAAAATATAAGTCTGTGACATGTTGAAAATATGAACATTATGTGGCCCCACAGAAAAATGACAACAAAAACATATGACAGGGTAAATGTTATGTCTGATGAAAATGTGTAGATATGTATGCTGAGCAGAATTTATATTTTAAAAAACAACTCAAACTGTTATAAACTAAGAAATATGCAGGCAAAACTTAAATTTTTGTTAACATTTTTTGCCAAAACCAAAGGTGACCTGAGTTTGTCTAAGATCACACTGGGTTCAACATTTGTCCCATGGGCAAATTGGTTCCTGCCCCCAGTGTCAATTGTGTATGTGGAAAAAGGGACTTCATGAGAAAACAATGTTCATTCATCTCCAGCCTCTATCAACACATTTTGTAGGTCTTGAAAAGCTGCCTGCGCATCCTGTGCAAGCAATGAATATATTTGGGATTGCCTTCCGGTGTAGCATCCGTGACCCGGAAGGTGTTTCTCCAATGATTCCTGCATGTGGTCGCCCCATTGGGTTGTTTTCCACAAAAAGAACTTACACGTCCAATCCATCTCCAATTTGACCAATAGCATTTCTTCCCTCCATCGATCTCATAGTGCCTTGGCCCTCAGCCAATGGACTTGGTAAACTTGGCATGGGTCCAGTCAGGTAACCTCTGGATATGACATGCAAGCAGAAACTCACATTCCTCATTCCACGATTGATCGGGACCCCCGAGGTCGACTTCAACAGACCAAACCTAAGCCAAAGATTCATTTCGTTGACCTCGGGCATTTGGGTTGCCCACTGCAGTGCTGATTTTGAGTTGCTCGTGAAGCAGGGGTTTGTATTTCTGAAGCTGGTCTTGCCCCGGCTCAAGTTTCATCATTTGCTTCCTTGTCTTTGTATATATGCTGGCATGGAGGGAGACTGCCTGCTGCACCGACATCACCTGGGACCAAGCTCGAGTTTTCAGGGCCTGAGATTTGGCCTGCCTAACAGTTGTTCGGAACAGGATGGCCTTGTTGCAAAGGTAAATGCGGAGATTGTGAAGGGCATCATTGGCCTGCCCTTCATGAAGCGACATCTCCAGGGGAATCAGATCCTCTGCCATGCATTGTCTGCATCTATCAACCCCCAGGTTCGATGGCAATGGGATTACAGTGAGCTCGGGAGAGTTTGTCCATGTATGAGATGTCTCTGTGAAATCCGCCGGGTCATCATCGAGATCATCTAGAATGTCTACGTCCAAGTCCTCAGGTTCATCATCTGCATCAAATCCCTCCCTGAGATGTGTTAGAGCAGACCGAGCAAATCCATCTATCTGGCCTTGGAGCCGATCCCGTTGATGGGTGATGTCTAATCTCTGTGTCTCGGTGGATCTTCTTCCGATCCTTCGGACCTCAGTGAGCAATGCAATCTGAGCCTCTTCAATTGCTAACCCTGTTGATATCCATGTTGCCACAGATCTGCGAGAGGGTGCTGCATTGCGGGCGTTACCCTCCTCTAACAATCTAAGCTCGATCTCCTTTTTGCTAGGTGCTGAGTGCAATATTAATTCAGACCTCAATGGAGACAATGGAGCTCAATGTACCCTTTTTGATATTGATCTCATATTTATCCATGGCTGAAGGATCATTCAATCTGCTTGACTGAGCTATCCTCTCCCTGGCTAACCATTCTGTCTTCAAATGTGAGGGTGCTGCTTCATCGAGTCTGTCGAATGCCTTTCCACTTTCTGAGATGCCATTCCTAGCCAGTTTGTATTTCTGGCATAGAGTCCTTTTCATGCGAATCATCTTGCAGAAATTGGAGTCATTCATCTGATAATCAAGGCATTCCTTTTGGTGGGGAGATGACATTCCCCGATGACCTGCACCAAACTGGTTCGGTGCATAGATGACTAATGCTCTCCCATGAGCCTAATACCCTAGAAATCACTACAAAACCATTTCCCTCTATTCTAAAGCCAGAATGCAACTCAGACAAATATTTCATTTCATCTTTTCAATGGAACTCGGACAGGCTGAATATTTTTGTATATTTAATTCTGCGATGAATTTTGCTTAGTCATCCTCAACAAGGACTCAGGCTGAATCCCACACATGCCAGGTGACTGTGAAAAATAGTTCTCGCATGGGTTACCCTGGGAAAACTTCCTCAAAACCCTAAATACTTGCCTCACGTCATTTTCTCATTCAACAAAGTGACATCAGAACGGAACACCAATGATCATGAATATTTCTCTTGCAGTGCACAATCAGCCTGTCACATGACCCTTCAGTCACATGATGCTAAATCACATGATCTTAAGTCAGGTGACTTTTGATCCAAATCAAGTGATGACAGAACACTCAGCCCAAGCATGCTGACTAATGCTGACTAATTATGGTCTCATTTGGTGCAACATAAGCAACCCCTGCAAAATGATTTTTGGTACCGCTGACTAAGCTCACCCCTCATAGATGGCGGGAAAACGTAGCACAGCCACCCTTTTTTTGTATATAAGACCCAAATTTTTGCCCAAAGAAGAGAGCTTTTTAGCCCCACTTTCAGAATAAAATTGTGTGTGAAGTGTGATCATTGTCAACAACAGTGACCAGGGCTGTCAAGTACCTTCAGCAAAGTCATTGTAACCAGTAGTCAGCCAGCAACTTTCAGTAATCAGCAACACCCTTAGCTCATCACCACCAACGATGACCAAGACCTTGAGCT
Source organism: Suillus fuscotomentosus (assembly GCF_016647785.1). NCBI lineage: Eukaryota > Fungi > Basidiomycota > Agaricomycetes > Boletales > Suillaceae > Suillus > Suillus fuscotomentosus. The sequence goes on from NW_024539600.1 coordinate 141,084, forward strand.
CACTGTGCTCAATGACCGACAGAACTTTATTTTTATTTTTTTTCTTCTTTGTTTTTGTTTTTGTTTTTGTTTTTGTTTTTGTTTTTGTTTTTGTTTTTTCTCTCTTTTCTCTCTCTCTGTGATCCTCTCTCTTTCTTCTCTTTCAAGTTTCAGTGCTAAGCTTTCATTCATATTTTCAGAAGCTTTTGTGTTGTCTCTTTCGTCCATCTAGACTCCAAATAGTTTAGTGGGGAGACTTTAGGGATTGACAGTAACGCTTGACCTCACTCATCTGAGTAGTGATACTGAGCCAGGATCTTCCTTGTCTGCTAGACTTTAGTTGTTGAATAGGGGACTTGGTACTGAAACAAAGGACGTCCGTTCCTGATTCTGTTTAATACTCATTGTGAGTTCCTTGGCAGCAGGTTCAACAGTGAGCTAAGAGTTCTACTGAGCATTGATTAGTCTTGACCTTTGATTCTACCTGTTTGTGCTGAGGGAGTTGATTGCTGTAATTCCACACAACTCTTTCGAGATACGATTGTTACAAGGCATTGTTGTTGAAGGAAGGTTTGAAGAGGTGTCTTTTTTTCTTTGTTTCTTTTTGTCATCACCATACCGTTGGGTTGACTAGTTTTCTTTCGTCTTTCAATCACTGCCATACCGTTGGAGTGATTTCATTTCAGTTTTATTTTTGTTGGATTGACTGCATTGTTGCTGACCTTACAGAAGTACTGTGGTCTGACATAGCTTGGGAAGTATAAACAGCCACCCACGAACGACCACATTATCAGCCATTGGTATTTGTCTGAATCGCTGACCGTGGAGATATTTGTTTTTATAGGTGTTTATCTATAGATCATCTATCTAAGAAGACACCGAGCAGAAGGGAGATCAGATTGAGCCGTGCCCATAGCGTCTCCATGATCTCTCCATCGATCCGACCAATGCCTTCAATAAAGTTAGAAGCATATCGGACATAGCAGCTGTCCTGATGGCCATGAACGTGCCACAACCCAATTCCGGGAATGATGGTTAGTTGTGGTGCCATTTCTAGAAATCGACTTCGATCCACCCGAACCCGAAAGTCTTTGTTGTATTGACAATTAATATCATAGAAGGTGACAGCCCTGGTGATGCCTTCCATGTTGTGCCGGGAAGCCTCGCAAAGGGTGTAGTCCATGTTCATTTGTCTGCAAGTGACCCATGGTTAACTCGTGAATGGGGAATGGTGGATGTGGCTTGCCTTTCACCTTTCTGAAAATCCACCATGGAGTGAGGGACAAAGCAACCGTGTCTGGCACAGGCAACTCCCCCGATACTGGTGGACTCCAGCTTGTGCCGAGCAGCATTAGCTTGATTTACTGCCTGGTGATTGTTGCAGCTTGATTTTTCCACTGTGTCAGCAGCCTCTGCCAGATGCATTTTATACCTGTCCTTTCCTACCATGAATCCTAGCCCATCAGACAGCCAAACTTCATTGAATGGCTCAATGGGATGCAGATGTTTGGCTTTGAAATTTCCGTCCATCACAAATGACCAGGTGTATTTCCAGCTTGGATTGCTAGTATTATTATGAAGGCCACAGCGGTTGAGAATAGGACTCACTCATCAAGAGATTCATCCTCTGACAACAGCACATTAATCCCAGGCTGAGGACATGCCGGTGACCTGCACCAAACCGGTTCGGTGCATGGATGACCAATACTCTCTCATGAGTCATATACCCTGAAATACTACTATGAAACCCTTTTCCCTTTTATCTGAAGTTGGACTGAGGCTAAAGGAATATTTTTTGCTTTTCTTTTTATTTTCCAAGTCTGTATACCAGCAGCCTGAATATTTTAGTACATTTAATTCTGCAATGAGTTTTGCTTAGTCAGCCATGGTGATGACTCAGACAAAATCCCACACATGTCAGGGGACTGTGAAAAATATTTCCCACATATGTTGTCCTGGAAAAACATTAGTAAACCCCTAAATACTAGGCTCGCGTCATTCTCATCCTTCAAACAAAGCAAAGCAAAGACAGCCACACACAGGATTCATATCATGTGACAATTCTTACTCTCCTTCTGGATTTGTCATCAGGGGTTGGACAGGTCACATGACTTAGCAAAATACCCAACGACTCACTATGACTCACTCTAGATACTTACTATGACTCATTATGACTCTTGATGACTCTTGAATACACTAGTAGCACAGCCACATTTATTGTGTATATAATGACCCCAGTTTTTGAAATAAAAAAAGTGAACAGCAGCACTTCTAGTGGGTGTTTTTCAGCCCATCTAACATCAAGTTGTGAGTAAGGTGTGATAAGTGTCAGTACCAGTGTCAAGAACTGTTTCAAGACTGAGAGGAACATTCTCAAGAGACAGTAATACTGCAAGCTCATCATACTGAACAACCAGCTGTGAGCTCACTGTGTGCAACAACCAGCAAGCAAGGTACAGCCACAGTTATATTCTGATTTCTATTATTCTTTTTCTTTTCTTTTACTTTCACCAACCTTTGGTGGTCTTTGTCCAGAAATATATTTTCAAAATATTCATGTTGTCTCTACGTCCACCTAAGACTCAGAAGTAGCATAGTGGGGAGACTTTAGGAATTGATAGTGAAGCTTGACCTCACTCATCTGAGTAGTGATACTGAGCCAAGATATTCTGTGCCTGCTAGGCTTTAGCCGTTGAAGAGGGGACTTGGTAGTAAACCCAAGGACGTCCGTTCCTGAGTCTGTTTGAATACTCAAAGAAGAGTTCCTTGACAGCAGGTTCAATATTGAGCTAAGAGTTCTACAATAAAGCATTTGATTAGTCTTGACCTTTGATTCTACCTGTTTTGTGCTGAGGGGGTTTATCATTGTAAATTCTGCACCATTTCTTTGGAGTATAGTTGGTACAAAGCACTGTTGTTGAAAGGGAACTTGAGGAAGAATCCCGTATATTCTTTCGGTCATTGCCATACTGTCAGGCTGACCATTGTTTGTTTGTTTTCCTGTCAAAGTCCATAGATTGGATTGACCATTGTATTACTGATCTTGCAGAAGTATCCTTAGCTGAATATACTTTGGGTAGTATACAACTAGCCACCCACAAATGACCACGTTATCAGTCATTGGTATTTGTCTGAATCGCTGACCGTGGAGATATTTGTTTTATAGGTGTTTATCTATAGATCATCTATCTAAGAAGACACTGGACAAAATAATGCGAGTTCTCCTGTGCTCAGGTTATCAGAATGATGGCCAAAGCCATGCTATTTCATTGTCTTCAACTGTCTCCACTGTCGAGCGACCCTCATGAGCTCTCTGTATCGGTCCTTGCAATGTGCTTTGTCAATATGATGTCCAGTAGATGAAGAGGGTAAGGCATTACTGGAACAAGGTGTGGAAACATGCTGGAGGTCATTCTCCAGAGCTTGCTGTAATAGTTCATCCCCAGTGAGAACTGGACCTCACCGTATCGATGGAAAACAATGGATATATTTACAAATATTGTCAAAGCTACGCAAATCGTGAATTCAGCATATTATCGAGAAAGTTGACGTGCGTCGTCTCGATTAAAAGAAGCAAACACACAATTTTGTCAATATTTTCTTGCACATTTTTGCAGACATAGGTCAATCAATCAATCGAACACAGCGAAATTCGAATCACTTGTCACTTGTTTGTGTTGTTTTTAACTTGATAAGTGTACGCGACGCGTGTCCTCACTTTCAACTACATACTAGTATGATGGCTTCATCCCAGGTTGATCTGGTCCTGGGCCCGTGTCTCTTCCTGTGCCCTGTGTTTCGCTGATTATCGATTACTCATGACGCGAGCAACTCTCTGGAAGCTTCATACATGCAAACATAGCAGATACCACTCCCCAAGACCGTCTCGATCATGGCAATGACACTGTTGACACGAGCACCGAGGACACAGAAACACCTGTATAAGTAACATATGCAACCATGGTAAGTCGCCAACTCGTGCTTGTATTATGTTCACAGATACTGATGGGATTGTAGACCTCCTTCCCCATAACAAGAACCCTCTGTAAGTCTTCAAAGACCTTGTTCAAACTGGCACTGACTTGGGTACATGCAGTGCGACGCTTGCTGAGCGAAAACGCGAATCTACTGTCCCCAATCCTGCAGTGACCCAGTACATCGAAGAACGGAAGGTATGTCATGTGTCGATCTAGAACATTGTATCAACCTTTGACCTGGAATTTTGGGCTTAGGTCACTCTGCACACACCGATGGTTCAAGCAGAGTGTCGCAAATGGCTCATCAGCCAATTTCAGGATTTACTGGTCTGGCCTGATGAAAGAGAAGCAGCTGGTACGTACTCCTATGCTACATGTTTCACATGATTGATTTATGTCTTGCAGGATTATGATCCCGACGCGCTGAAGCTGGTAATGAACTCAACTAAATGCGCACTCATCCTGATACAGCTGTTTACATTTTTTTTCTCAGGTCAAGGACAATATATGGAATGGCAATACAGTCAACATCATCAGCAAAATCTCTTCCGGCAGCCTATACTAGTTGGCATCCACCATGGGTGCAGCGGTTGACATCAGGTGGGTTGCTGGCGAGGACCAGGTGGACAGACTGCAGCAGGTAGTATAGTTATGTATATCTCATTTTTGCGGTGTCATTCATTTGTTCTTGCAATGTATATTAGCGTTGTTTTCATGTGATTTCCGTAGTTTCATTGTGCAATATGACTACATTTAAGAATCTACGATAGTCGACGGAAATATCATATGCAAGAATCAGTGCGAAATCGTGAGATCTCCGTCGAACAGCGTCGCTAGAAAATCGACTATAAGTCCCATTCTCTACGCTCATCTACGGAAATCTTATGTCTGTGGCTCATCAATATTTCGGCCGTTTTCCGTCGATATGGTAAGGTCCGGTTCTCACTGGGGTTCATCGCCGAGGTGCTGCATTCAAGGCTGTCCAGTAGAAAATCATTGAGCACTCTGAAGGTGAACACAGTCTTTGGCCTGTTAAAAGATGCAGGGAAAAATCTGTGTCAAAACATTTGAATGTCCGGACTCATGGCATTTGGACATTCACAGCATTGAACCTCCAGGCGATGAACTCTGGACTTGTCGACGATGACCATGGTGTTTTCCTTTGGCTGGAACTCAGGTCCGGACACAAATGGCAGATCTTCAGGCTCGAGCAGGTCTTTGGGTTCATCTTCTTCAAAAAAATTCCACCGATCAGTGACCGCCGGACATTGTTTGCCATCATGGCCAAGGTATATAATGAGTCCCACATGAGCTAGACAACTCCACTCGAAGAATCACCCATTCCATTGACTGATCCAGTGGAAAGGATTGCTACGATGTTGACTCCTGCAACAGCCCATGCAATAGAGTGGCTCACCAAGACAATCTTGACATTTGTACATCCCATCCTGTTCACAAGCTACCAACTCACTCCTACCTTTGGTCGTGACACTGTCCGAAAATTTGCTTTGAACGCTTCCGAAATGAAGAAGATGGCTGCTCGAGACTTCGAGGACCTTCTTCAGGTCAGGTTCTATATTGTCTTTACCACTTTATATTACTCATACCTCAGGCTATCTAATCAGTGCACCATCCCCGTATTTGATGCCCTCCTTCCAGAGCCGCACAATACAAATGTTTTGGCTCTGATTGGTACCTGTGCACACTGGCACGCCCTCGCAAAACTGCGCATGCACACTGACGAGACCCTTGACCTCCTCGACACTGCCACTGTTACGCTCGGAAAGCAGCTTCGCCATTTTCAGAAACATACTTGTGTAGCGTTCCAGACCCGGGAACTAAAACGAGAAGCGGAACGTTGCCAACGCCGGGAGTTACGTGATGGTGCTGGCAATGGAGAGGCGACGACATCGACACACCAGACATCTCGGCGAATGAAGACTTTTAATCTTCAAACGTATAAGTTACACGCCCTGGGCGATTATTCCACTTCAATACGCAAATTTGGCACAACAGATTCATATAGCACTGAACCAGTGAGTACATCGTGATTATATCGTCGATCATATAAAAACTACTTATGCATTATAGGGAGAGCTAGAACACCGAACATCGAAAGCAAGGTATCATCGAACAGACAAAAAAGGATTCGTCAAACAGATTACCAGTATCGAACAGCTCGAAGCTCGTATACATCGCATTCATGACAGGCAGTCGCCACATGGTGCGGTGATTGATGAAGAAGTCGCTACGTCACCTGAGGCTCGTTTCCACGCGGGGAAATCTCAAAACAATCCCGAGAACATCCCGCTATTCCACCAAAGGCACCTGGGCGATCCTGCAATCAAAGTAAGTGCCACATAATCATGACAATTGAATGCAATATGGCGCTGATTCTGAGTAATAGGACTTCTTGCCTAAGCTTCAACACTTTCTCCTTACTAAAATCAAGGAAACCTTATTTAAAGGAAATGATCTTTCACGCATCAACAGTTCTACCGCAATCATGGTACCAGGAGCTTCCCCGGCATGCTCAAATGCAGAAGTCCGTGTTTTTATCAAGGCTGATCACATGTACAGACACAACTTGATGCGTCTTAACTACACGACATACGATGTCCGCAGAGCTCAGGATATCATCAATCCATCGACATCGCATTGCAATGTCATGCTTCTGGGCCAACCTAGCGAGGACGCAACTGACAGTGATCAACATCCTTATCTATACGCTCGGGTACTTGGCATTTATCATGTCAATGTGAGTTATATCGGCCCTGGCATGATCAACTACAACTCGCAACGAATCGACTTCCTTTGGGTGCGCTGGTATCAACACATAGATGTTGGTGAAGGCTCGAGCCGATGTACATCTGTACTAGATCGTGTTTGCTTCCCTCCTATGGCGGATCCAGACACGTTTGGGTTTGTTGACCCTGATAACGTTCTTAGATGTTGCCATGTTATTCCGCAATTCACTCAAGGCCTGCGGTGTTTGGATGGCAGGAGCATTTCCCATTGTGCTCAAGATAAGCTTGACTGGCGGTACTACTATATCAATTGGTGCGTCTAACATCTCTACCTAAATGAGGTTTCACTGATACAGCAGCTTAGGTTTGTAGACTGTGACATGTTCATGCATTATCAATGGGGTTTAGGAGTTGGGCACACATACGCCCATACTAGTCACAAAGCTACTGACACCACTGTAATTTTTGAGGATCTTGAAGAAGAGGAAATTCAAGATCAGGGTATATGTGACTCTGACTCGGATCATTCAAGTTTGGGATCCAGTTCAGGTGAAGACTCTGAAGACGAGTGTAGTGATAGTGACTCTACCCTTGACTATGAAAACTAGATGTGCCATAGGAAGGCAGAACAAGGGAGCTTGACTAGGCCTCGGCTCATGTACTTATTTTTTTTGTCAATGTCATCGTGAGGTTTCGGGAAACCATCGGAAGAATCCACTAGTAGTGATGACGCTTATCAATGGCTTATCAATGGCTCAAACTTGTTGATAGTTGTTGATTTTGGGCTCTGGCGCTGACTACCAACAGCAGCAGCATCACTCAGCCTTTCGCACAGACCGGGGACGTCTCTGGTGCAGGTTCAAGGGAGTGTTGCTCAAGTTGTTTCAATCCAAACAGGCTTATTGTAGTAATCCAACAGATCGATATGAGCCAAACTCGAACGCATCCTTTAAAACATTCAACTTTGAAACCTCTCGCTATCAGAAGCAGTCCTTCAATACCCAGTACTCTTTGTGAGCACTCATTATTTCATTGTTATTTTCTATTGTTAATCACCAGTTATATTTCACTAGTCACTCACCATACCAAGCGGCTCGAGGCAACTCTGAGTATATACGGACAACGATCTTGATATCAGCGTTTGAGATTGGATTTCAAACACCTGCTACAGGAAGTCAAATACTCTACCGCAACAGCTTTGGGTACCCAGGATAGGTCAGTGACATATTCACGTTGATGGGGAGTCAATGTCGAAATTTTGACGGCCACATTGATTCATCGCTATAGATTGAATCTGCGAAGGCTATTCACCATCATAGAGCTGTTCAGAATGAAATCGCTCTGCAAAAACAGGGTACGAGTTCGCCTCGAGTCGATAAAGGTCGCACTAGACTTCGATGCAAGGAATATCGAAAAATAAAGCGATATGATATGACGTGTAAGCTTTAGTAGGTGGGTTTCAAAAGACCGTCAGTATAGTGCTAACCATCGCACCGACTCATCATTTGACAGATTATCACTGCCGCCGTCCCCAATTATGTCCTCACAGCTCAGAGTTGGTCATATCTATAATCCTCCCACAGCTGAGAAGGAAGCGACCATATTTGATTGGTTTAGCCGCTCGGTAAATTCTGAACCTTTGATTTATTTTAGGCTGACTCAAATGCATGACTATTCTAGCATCACTTACTAGTTGAAACCCTCGAGGGGTCTTTCCTCAAGGTGGCTCACGTCCTACCTTGGCAAGTGAACGCGTCCGCCGTGGACATAGAGAAGGCTTATGAATCTGTCTATATGGTAGGTCATATTCCGAGTCTGTCAAAGTACCACTAAAGTCGTCTACAGGATATGCGCCAGCAAGCCGATGTAACTGTAAGTGCTTTCATCGAGAGTTCAGATGGGCTCGTTGGTCACCCCTGACATTTCACTAGTCGTTCACCATCCCACACGGCTGGAAGCAACTCTGGGTATATACAGACAACGATCTCATAACAAGGCCTGTCATTCAAGTGCGTACGCAATATATCACACCGAGGATGAGTTGTTGACTTTTTGACAGAAAGACATGGAGCCAGGGCACAACATCGCCCTCATTGATCATCGCTCCTCTGTCAACGGCTCTCAATTCAGTGACTTTCAAAGCCAGGTTGACACTGGGTTTGATGGAGCATTTTTGGATAATGATTTCATGTCCGCCATAAGTTCACTCAAGGGGCGAATGGACATGCGCAGATACATCAGTGTTCGGGATTGGATTCCCAACATCTAATTCAGGGAATTGTCGGAGTTGTACTGACATGGCTAATGCACACCCACAGGTATACAACAAGAGATACAAATTTGTGAAGTCCCTAAAGGAAAACTGTTTCACTCTCGCTGAGGATCTACGGAAGAAGGCTCTGGGTGGCTTTTTTTTGGAAGACTAACACGCCGGGAGCGACTGACCCTATATCACTCAGCTTACTGGTATGATGACTTGGAATGACGAGGTGACATCGGTTAGCTTTCCCTGCTCTTCCTGGGGTATGAAATTCGTTTGAAATCATAGGATTGCGATACTGATTTGTATCCTACAGAAATATTAGCATGGGATGCCAATCCTGGTAATCCTGGCACTTGGTATTTTGCAGCCGCTCAGGTTGCAACACTGCTCGCTATTAGATCTCTTTCCCGCCCAATACGACAAGCTACCAGAGCATCTGATCGCCAGTGCATGCGGGATGGTGTGTGACATTTGCAATTTGAAGGCTGATTCTTATCCTGTTCACAGCACCATTTTCTTCAGGCGTCGACTTCCTGGATACCCAACAGGTACCAAAATTTCATCCAATGCATTCGAGAGGCACTTGGTCAACCTTTGGGATTGGACTCAGGCGCCTGCTACAGGGTGTACCGTGGCTAGCACATTATGCCTTATTCTATAGGACTCACCACCCCACTTTTGCACTTCAAAGCGGGGTTAGACTACAAGGATGTAGATAATCCATCACATCCCTGCTTGTATGATCCCAGTACGTTCCTTGTAGCACACTTGACTACCACTTGGACCCTATCCCTGGTACCTGCTGTATGAGGGAAGTCGGAAAATAATTGCCCCAAGCTTTTCTTGCTTTACATCTAATACCGATCACTCATTTTAGCTCCAAAGGTGCATCTGGATCAAGAGATAATGATATGATGCCTTAAAGGCAGTGTTCTTGATTGGATTACTCCAAAGGGACAAAATCTCATTAACGTGAAAGTTGACGGTGATTTTCACCGTGAACGGGCAGGCGCGTCGCTGATACTGATGCTGATGCCTCCTATGTAGTTGATTTCCTCCACCGCAACCCATATTGCTGCACTCACGCCCGGATGAACACACATAGGCATCGTGGTCCTCGGAATTGATGAGACCTTCGATGTGTTGCGCTCTATAATGTCACTTGATGGCCGGGATACAAATAACGCACGGAATTGCCTCGCAGATAGGGGACACCAGCAACATTATACTTCCATGCAGCTCCGCCCGCTGCGCATCACTCAACCACGTCACTTGCTTTTCGAGATCGTATTCAACCAAAGCGCACCAGCTGCGTTCCAATCCAATCAAATAACTGTTAGTTGCAACTTTGTCCCGGGTCTGTACGCGATCAGGAGCCAATATGCCAGCAGATTCGCCTTGTACAACTGGACATACCATCTTGGCCCTACATACCACCCTCATGTGAGTACTACCAACGCTGGGGCAAACCGAGCTTTTTACCTGGTCAGCATCTGGCACCATTATCACAGATGCCGTTGCTTCCTCGCCCCCCACTGTAGTGGCGTACATCATTGACACCCCACGGGCGACAGCTCCTGTAACATTCATGTCCAACATTTTGTATGCCTGCAGGTGAGCACTGCGTCATCTAGCAGTTCGACAATACGTGACGCATTATCAGTATCATGTATCAGACAAAATTGCCATTCATCCTTGTCTTTAACGCTACTTCCGTAAGTGATACACTACTCGAGGCGCCTGATACTGAAATAAACCTCTTACAGTGATCCGGTTATCCCACAGCATGCGGACATTGATTGTATACAGTCTAGATGCGAGCACCAGTCATCCGGGGTTGGAACAGCTTCAATTAATTTCGAACAAACCTTGAAGCGCGACAACTCGACTGAGAGCAAAAGGTATCAACCAGCCCAGTCATTCTCTCGTAGTGACAAGCCTGACCATATATTCAGACACTACCGTTGATTCGCGTCCCATACTGACTACAACGCAGTCCAATATGCGACCGCTGCCATCCCGTCAGTATCTTATCATGAAAAATATGATTTGAGATGCGAATCACTTTCCTATTGGTTCAAAAAGGAAACGCGTCGGTTAATGCAAACATGTCTGGTTGTTGGCCTGCACGTGGGGCTCCAAAACTGAAGAAGCTTAAAGCTTCACCGATCCAGGACTCGTTCAGCGTGGAACCTAGTGGTATGGAAGTTGACGTTCATGGTCGCCGGAATGTGTCCAGCGCTTCTGAGATTGACTGTGATGAAGAAACATGTAAGTACTTGTGCATTGTGACCTTTGATGATTGTTTTCTGATAAAGGAAGTATCCTTGGGCCCGCTCAAAAGTCGTCGAAAAGACAAATTTCTTAAACTGCACACTGCAACAAGCTGTCGGACGATACGCACAACCTCACAAAGCTGCGGCTCCGCTGAAGCAATTATTGCAACGCGAGATGATATCATATGATTATCTCCCTCATCTCCTGAGCGGAATATGAGCGACTGCTCCTAGCGACCTTATCTGCCCCGTCTGTCTGTCCTTGGCATGTAATAATCTCAATTCATCGCCATCCATGGCGGGCGCTCATATAACAACATTTTGAACAGGGCTACACAAAAATCACCCTCCTTACAACTAATCCCAGCCTGAAGACTATTCATCTGCACTCTAGACAATGCAGTATGTGCTGCGCTTGAATTCCGGATGGCTTGTTTGACGTGTTTTCTGCAGCAATTCACTCTGTTTCTGTCGCGTCACACCCAGCGGATTTTGTTCACTATGATGCTCTCGCTCAGATCAACTTAAATCCTCAGGATTGCCATACTTATCCAGAGCTGAAGCAGAAAATATATTCTGCATTGGACTGAGGCGATGAGGGTGAACTATCAATTGCAATTCCGTAGGAAGTTTCGCTTCGACAAACCGGCCATACAAACCAATCGCTTTTAACGGTCATCTCAGTGAAGGTAAATTTCGGTGCTCGAGGATTATATGTCACACATTCATTTTTTTTATACCGTATTAGCTGCTATGCCTGAGCCTCATACCCCCATCTCTTCCCACACACCTGAACCCAGACCTGAATTCATGCCCATTGCGGTTCACATTGATTTTATCCTGAGAAGCCCTGTCGATGGCATCCAGTTCGTGCTACCTACCGGCTCCGAGTCTTACCCATATGTAAGCAACTACTATGTTTGTGATGAAGAAGTTCTGATATTTTCCAGCGTGTACCACATGCATATACAACATCATCGTCTCCTGATGCTGCGAGATGCTTGGGTTCCATGCGTCCACAGTGTGTGGGAGAAGTGCACTTGGGAGTTCGAATTTGTTGTTCCTCACTATCTCAAAGAGCCTGATCCTGGTCACTGCGGAGAGAATGGTGATTTTGAAGAGTCCCAGGAGTCTATCCGGACGGTAGTTATCTGCAGTGGCGACCTCATGGATCAGGCATGTCGCCCACGTACTTCTCTTCAGGCGGGCTAACAACGGCCGCACAGGTTGCACATCCTAACAACTCAAACAAAACCATCTTTTTTTTTTCTCAAGCAGTGTTGACGTTCGTACAGCATGTCGCTTTTGCTGCTGGACCATTCCATGTGCATCCCATCCCGACAGAGCTCACATCAGAGGATACGTCTGGCATTTCACAGCCTCTGATGCATGCGTTTTGCTTGCCTGGTCATGAATCTATGCTCCATTCGTCGATTTCATCCCTGCGTTCGGCAATGAACTTCTACAGTACAGAGTTCGGTTCCTACCCGTTTGGATCATACAAAGTGGTAGCGGTGGACAAGATGCCTGTTCAGCGTTTTGACAGCTCGACGCTATCGATAATCACTGTGGACCTTCTTCATGGCGAGGACTCGATTGAGCAGGTGCTTGAAACCTGGCAAGCACTTAGTCACGCCCTGGCCTGTCAGTGGATGAGAATCAACATCCAACAAAAGACATGGTCAGATACTTGGCTCGTAAATGGTCTTGCGCTGTATATCACCGGCCTGTTCGTCTGCAAGCTCCTGGGAAATAATGAGTATCGATACAGGCTCAAGTGGGACATGCAATGAGTCGTCAAGTGGGACAACAGATCGATGCCGCCCATCTGCCAACCACAGCATAATGATCCCCCAGACTCCATGACACTACCTTTTGTTAACTTGAAGGCGCCCCTTGTGCTGCACATTTTGGATCGACGTCTTGGCAAGTCTGGTACCTCGCCCGGTCTTCCTCGTGTCCTGCCCAAGATTTTCTTGTCAGCAATGAGCAGAGTTGCAAAATAATGCTCTATCGACACACTTGTTCTTGCGTACATGCAGGAAGGTCAGTGGAATTGATCTTCGGTCATTCGCTGAGCAGTGGATCTACGGTAGTGGTTGTCCAGCGTTCGGGTTCTCTGCTTCTTTCAATAGGAAGAAGATGGCAGTCGAGATCATGATGCGACAAGATTCGCCAGCATACAAGGTGCTCGAGCACAACAAGGTGTCGAAACTGTTGCATAAGCCTGTACCATTTTTTGAGGTGCGTTTACGAGCAGTAGCATCCTGATCAAGCCCCCCTCACTAGTCTCTAAAGGGCCAAATGACTGTTTGGATCCATGAAGCGGATGGCACTCCATATGAGCACATTTTAGACATTCGTTCGTCCTTCAAACACTTTGAAGTCCCTTTCAACACGAAGTACAAACATATCCGACGAAATACCAAGAGATACTTGGCACGACAAGCGGCTGCTCAGGCTGCAGCGGAAGGCGATGCAGAAGCTGCTGAAGCCATGGGTCTAATCGACATGGGTTTTGGACTTGAGATCTGGGAAAAGGAAAAGGAGCGAGAAAACTGGAAGGTGGCTGACTGTACCGAGGAAGATGAGCAGGTGATGTCGGGTGCAACATACGAGTGGATTTGCATGGATGCCGATTTTGAATGGATCGCCACTATCTCTTTTGAACAACCCGACTTTATGTGGGTGTCGCAGTTGCAGCGAGATCGCGATGTCGTTGCACAACTAGAAGTGAGTTATTTGTCGACAATTCATCTTCCTGACTTAAACTTTCATAGGCTGTTAATGCTCTCGCAAAGCAATCCACCGCCATCATTTCAAGTACATTCACCAAGACAGTGCTCGTCTCCAATTACTATTATCGCATACGGTGTGAGGCTGCGATGGCTCTAGTGCACGTCAGTGTTTTTAGATTTGTTAACTTTTCAAGTTGTTTCTGACATGAAAACATCAGTGTGCTATTCGGAAACTTGATTTCTTGGGACTATTTCATCTATTCAAGTTATTCCTTCGCTACTGTTATGACCCAGAAGACCCCAACCAAGATTTATTCGCTCATACTTACGTCCCAAAGCCTAATGACTTCTCTGACCTGGCAGAATACTTTGTTCGAAAGGTATGTTTTCAGGGTGCTACCTCTATCTCACAACTCATGAATATTGTCACGAGTTCCAAATACAAACCATTATTCGTTCCTTAATTCTAAGTCCTTTAAGCGCCCAGTCACAGCGCCTGTTCCTAAGAATGTGTTTACTGTTGAAGAAGTTCCTATTATTGCGTCTATTGTAGAATTACCAGAGTCACGTGATCTATCGGACAATGCTGAAGATGTTGATGTCATGCCTCGCGACACTCTTGGAATGTTCCAGAGTCTTACTGCGGCTGCAGCACATGTTATGACATCATAGTTATATATAGAATCGTACGATACCTTTAATTATTCTGATTGGTTAGTTAGTTCATACTCAGTTTCGATCTCAGTTTCAATATGTGTATATAGGTAGCTCGTCGTAGTCAGTAGTTCTTTAGTTCAAACCTCTTGTATCTCCAAGTGAGCAATACCAAGACGTACCTGCTGCCTACTTCCTCTGTGTGATTATTCTGTTGTTTGAGTCCTAGTCTCTGCCCAGCGTTAATTCGTTATTGGGTTGTGACAAATATTCAGAGTCTCGTTCATGCAATATCTCAAGTGCGCTTTGAGAATGGCAAGACACCTTCAGTAGTTCGTCAGTTCCTTGTCGACCAGCTTCGTTACAACGACAACACAGCGAATCCGGTTAGCATGATATCGTCACAAATAGTTACTAATTCCAACGCTCTTTAGTACTCAGACGTGTTCTACATATGCACTATGATTTCAGCTCCCAGCTCATCAACGCCGATCTGGACATGTACTACGCGCCCTCCGACAGGCAGCTGCTCAAGCTGCATCAGAAGGCGACGCGGACGTACGTTCGAACGAGCAATATGCTTGACGACGTGTTCGAATCCACCAATTTAATGTACACCGCGCGCTCAAGGTAACTACTGATTCCTTCTGATCCCCAGCAGCCTCCTGACCTCCACCAATTCCTTCCAGGCATTTTCCACCCATTTGACGGTGTCTTCAAGCTCCTGCTCCTTCTGTAACGCCAACAGGGTAAGCCAACATTTATCTTGCTCTGTGGTTGGGATAGGTTCGTACTGCAACGCAGAACAGCGATCTTGGGCGCGACCCTGAGCCGTTTGTGTTGCAGTATTCCATAATGCCTGAAAATTCTAAGTACTGAATATGTTTCATAGTGAGTGCCACGTACGATCGCCGAATCGCTGATGACTAGTGGGCCTGGGATGATCATCGGCGGTTCTGGGACTGGTAGTGGCTAGTCCTGGGATCAGACGAGCTAGATACAGTTAGAAAACTCATGTACCGCTTGTTGCGCTTGAAGATAATCGAACTGGCTGATCTCTTGTTGCAGGTTGAGCTCGCTATGTTCCATTGAGATGTTGTAGTAGATAGCACTTCAGATCTGTGAGGCAAGCGGACTGATATCTGCCTGGGAAATTGCGCTTCAATTGAATCAATTAACTCAGCTTGAGTTTCGTGCGCTCATTATGTAATCGTGAGGTGCCACCGACTTTGCTCAAACTTTAATGAGCTCGCTCTGTTGCTGTATGGCTGCAAAAATACTCGCAACAACCATGGAAGTTATTCATACTCCGCTTGGAGGTGCCGATGGGCTTGCCGATGTCCCAGACCGGTCATTTCAGAGACGCCCTCTATTCTGGAGGTCCACAGATGGGCCTTCGCTTCGAGTACTCGTACAATATATCAAGGTGAACTGGGATATGAGTTCTCATTCTTGGTACGTTCCTGTCATTTTGGTCTCTTACTACTAACAACTTTGAATCATCCAGGTTTTCTACTATGCCCTGAAGTCGGTCACAGTGTGTATTTGACTCACCATCCAACTCATTCAAAGGAGCCTGTTTTTCTCATTGCATCCTTGTAAATTCTGAACACGATGATGTACGTATTCGCTTAGATCTACGTTTCCGTCACACTAATAATCATTTATTGATAATAGCAACTTCACAGTGACGCTGCCCTTGGTGACATCCAGGTCTACCCAGACAAGGGCACCGTTGCTTTCGGTTCAGGTCTTCATGGAGCTTGCTACCCCTGGTCTTCAGGAGCCAGTGTATCTCGGTACGTCCTGCTCGCCTCGTAGTCTTACAGGGTACTAACACCATTCACAGTCAAGATCCAATGTCCTGAGAATGCCATCGGTGGTATTTACAGCGTGTTGAACAGGCGTCGTGGCCAGGTCTCCAGCGAAGAGCAGAGGCCTGGAACGCCCATGTTCACCGTCAAAGTGTACCTTCCCGTTAATGAGTCCTTCGGCTTCAACAGTGATCTCCGCTCACAAACAGCTGGTTATGCCTTCCCCCAGTGTGTGTTCGACCACTGGGAGATCATGAACTCTTACTAACAACTTTGAATCATCCAGGTTTCCTATGTCCAGTGCACACGCCTGATGGATCCCCGTGTGGTCTGCCCAATCATATTTCGAGGGCGTGCCGCATTATCACAGCTCCTCTTTCCGTTGCTGAAATCCTTGCACTCCTGGTGGAAGAGGGCCTCAACGAAAGAAGGATGGCGGGGGAGCAGTCGCAACCCGTGCCGTACGGAGGAAGTACTACACATTTATGTCAGAATTGAATTGTCTTTATCCTGTCACTACCTTGCTCATGCCTGTGCAAGATTTTATATTGTCGCATAATCGCAAATAACACGCTGAAATTTTGGTCTCACTCTGTCGGTCCTGCCATCAGGATTGTAGTTTATTGTCCCTACACGCCATTTTTGCTCACGCTTGGGTATTGCTTTGTCGTAGAACAATCATACTTGCGAAACGTTATATAATTCTGTCAGAATTTTAGTTTGCTTGTAGTTTCTTGTCCCTTCACGCCATTTTCGCTCACGCTTGGGTATTGCTTTGTCGTAGCACAATCATACTTGCGAAATGTTACATATTTCCGTCAAAATTTTAGTTTGCTTGTAGTGTATTGACTATCAGTGCCATTTTGCTCGTGCGTGTGTATTGTATTATTGTAAAATATATTGACATATCATGCAGTAAAATTTTGATTGGACTTTGCCAAATCCATCTATAAAAAGCATGTCCTCCCCAAATCCGTGATGATGTACCCATCTATGTACAATTCTCCCACATCAGCCCACCCATCTATGCATTATCCCCCACATTGGCCCACCCGTCTATGTAATATGTCCTATGTTGGCCCACCCGTCTATATAATTATACCCCACCTCGGCCCACCCGTCTATTTGATATCCCTTTCGTCGGCCCACCCATATACAGTGGCTCAAAAAAGTGTCTCAATGTTTGTAACATTTCATGTAATTGCTTTATTATGAGCCAGGGTGTGGGAATATGACTAAACTATAGGAAGGTGTCATAAAGCTATACTTCTTAGCCTCATTTGAGTTCCCTATAGTGTGGGAAGCTGATGTCATCATGTGCAGATATGGCTATTTTAATTTGGTGACTCATTGAGACACTTTTTTGACTTTTAGTTTGACCAACACAATCTCAATAATTATGATACTTTATGTGACCTTCTGTTGCTCTAATCACTTCTGCCACTCTTCTAGACATGCTATCTATTAATTTTGAATATTTCTTCTTAGCACTCCTTTCTCACTCTGCTGCAACTCTGTCCTACAGCTGAAATAGCCCCTATGACGAATTTTGATAGGCTGCAAGCAATTTCTTGAATATTTTTCAGAGATATTCAATAGGGATGATGTATAGGGACTATGCTAGACATGATAGAACATTGAGATCGTGGTATTTGAGCTGCTAGTGACTAAATCGAAAGCTTACCTCACATGAATGAAGATCTCACATTTACCATATTCTAACTGGGCAGGCTGCTAATGCTACTCAGGCCACCTAATTCATCAATTCCATCATCTTCAGCTCTGTTTCCACTCAAACCATCAATAATACTTGCAAGGCAACAAATATTAAAGCTACAATCAAGAAGAAGAGGACTCTCCTATTCCTAGCCTATAGAAAGAGAAAGTAAACTTTAGCTTTAAAGCACCAGTACTGGACTGGAAGAGGACTGGAAGAGGACCATATTATAAGATCAGACCAAGATAAATATGATGAGGTCAGATGGCTGGGAATACATCTGTAAAAAGACAGGTAAACCACTAAAAGAAAGAAAAAAGTGTAAACTCTTAAGTGTGGAGTAACAAACATAGAGGTATAGGACTGTATGAGATGTAATAGAGTGTATATTCTCTGTGTGAAGTAAAGTGAAGGACCAATACCAAGTGGTACATCTCTATTTTAGATGAGAGTCTGCTAAGAAGCATACAGAAATCATAGATTAATGAGGAAGGTACTATGTTGCAATAAAATAATGATCCTAAATATATGTCTAAATTGGTCACTAGCAGCTCAAATACCACGATCTCAATGTTCTATCATGTCTAGCATAGTCCCTATACATCATCCCTATTGAATATCTCTGAAAAATATTCAAGAAATTGCTTGCAGCCTATCAAAATTCGTCATAGGGGCTATTTCAGCTGTAGGACAGAGTTGCAGCAGAGTGAGAAAGGAGTGCTAAGAAGAAATATTCAAAATTGATAGATAGCATGTCTAGAAGAGTGGCAGAAGTGATTAGAGCAACAGAAGGTCACATAAAGTATCATAATTATTGAGATTGTGTTGGTCAAACTAAAAGTCAAAAAAGTGTCTCAATGAGTCACCAAATTAAAATAGCCATATCTGCACATGATGACATCAGCTTCCCACACTATAGGGAACTCAAATGAGGCTAAGAAGTATAGCTTTATGACACCTTCCTATAGTTTAGTCATATTCCCACACCCTGGCTCATAATAAAGCAATTACATGAAATGTTACAAACATTGAGACACTTTTTTGAGCCACTGTATATGGGTGGGCCGACGAAAGGGATATCAAATAGACGGGTGGGCCGAGGTGGGGTATAATTATATAGACGGGTGGGCCAACATAGGACATATTACATAGACGGGTGGGCCAATGTGGGGGATAATGCATAGATGGGTGGGCTGATGTGGGGGAATTGTACATAGATGGGTACATATATGGGTGAGCCTAGATATGTTCCATCAAGACATACAGCTGATGTAGCCACCAGCGAATCAAACACGTAGGATACATGTACACTATGAGTGCATATACCTACCATCGACCACCAAATCTAAACCCCTAAGCACAAAAACATGAATCGACCATGTGTGGCATTGACCAATAATCGAGGACTGAAGTGGAAAAACCCCACACCTGAACCCTGGTGTGCAACATATCCTATTTCTAAGCATGGACACCAGAAGCACAACACTCACAAAAATATATATGTCAAATTTTCAGTGCCAAACCCCAAACCGAGATGTACCAACCCCCGAATCCTGAATCCCGAGACTCCTGGGTCTCAGGGTCTGGGGGTCCTGGAACTCGGAACTTGGGGAAATTTGAATCAGCCCACCTGTCTATGTAATATTCCCCTACCTCGGCCCACCCATATATGTAATACACCCCCATCGGCCCGCCCGTCTATATAACAATATTTGCCGTACATCTCTCTTCAGCCCAGCTGTCTATAATATCCTACTCTACATATTACCCAGATTGGCCCACCCATCTCCATGAATGATCATATTCCCCCGGCCCATCCATCAACATCAAGGATATATATATCATTGGCATATATGGGCCCACCTGTCTCCATTGGAAATAATATGTGTCCCGGTGTAGAAACAACAATACAGAGAGGAACAAACGATGCTCCAGACTGTATCTGTAAAAGTTGTAAGGTCGTGTATTGCCTAGTCTGCATTACCTGAGGAGACAAGTGCGTTCGACCCTAAAGGGGAAGCAAGTGGAGCGAAGATCTAGTGGTATGCGCTGAAGCGAAGCACGAGAAAGTGCAGGTGCACGCAAGGCGCGGGAACACGCGCGCTGTCTTGTTACTTAAGGGTCTTATATGAAAGTTGTGTATAATGACAACACAATTATACACGGTGAAGACTTCTTGCCAGTCCTTAAGTCCACGGTCTCTGACTTTTCTACTTCGTGGGAGGTAACGTGGTGAGTTCTTGGGAGGATTTAGTTTGTTGTCCTCTTCTTGTGTAGTCTTATACGAAGTTGTTGTGGAATGTTCTGTGTTCTGGATAAATTCGTTAGGTTTGTTTCAGCCTAGTAGGTCGTGTTTCAACCTATGAAAGTCTGTTTCAACTTTGTCATCCTTAGATGTGTCTCACTTTCCGTTGAAAGGGAGAGTCTTATGAATACACATAAAGCTTAGAATGAGAGCTGTTCAATGGTTATATAGTCAACCCCTGTAAGGTAGTATATAACCTAGAGTAGAATAACAATAATGAAAGTTATATAGTCGACCCCTGTAAGGTAGTATATAACTTTAGAATAGATAATGATATCTTAGATTACCTCAAGGCACTTATATTGGCCTGCACTTTAAGTCTTAGTGGTCTCACACGGTTTGAGATAAGAGTCAAGTGGGAGGATTGTATTTCATGGGTGAAAATGGGGTCCTTTTATACCTTTTGGGAACCCCCTTACTAAGCATGATTAATCAGATGGATTGGTAAGAATGTGGCTTACAAACCAGGTGATGAATCAGCTTATTACTAAGTACATTACAAATACAGTGTAATCTTACAAAGAAATTAGAAACCATGACAAACCATGACTAAACATGTTGAGTCATGTTAAATGTTGTTACAAAGCATGGCCAATCATGACTAAACATGCTGAGTCAGCTTAAATAATGTTACAAACCAGAATATTTCCCAGTCACATGATGTGATGACAAATAAAAGCTGGTGGCTGAAAGAAGCCAAATACAAATAAACAGTCAGAAATAAATAGAGATACAAAACTTGGTGGCTGAGAGAAGCCAAATAAAAATAAACAATGAGAAATAAACAGAAGGTCACATGCTTGATACAAATACAAGGTAAAATAAGCCTGTAAAGTGAGAAATAAAATACAAGACAATGAAATAAAGGAAAAATAGAGAGGTAACTTAGTGACAAAGGGCTAGACAGTCTCTCATATCTTCCTTATCACTCTCTATATATCTGACATGGTATGAATCACATACCATGCATGACAGCGCGTATTAGCGCGAAGCGCAGGAAAGCGCGTGCGCGCGTGTGGAAATGGTAGAGAGACTAAGCTTAAGTGATAATATAATACAAGCTAAGTGAAGAGAGGTGCAAAGTGTGGACAAATAGATCTCTACTATGTTCTGCTAACTAGTAAGTGACTGGTAGGAAAAGTAAGTTGTAAAAATGGAAAGTTAGTTGAAAAGTAAGTAGTAGTATGTACTGCTGGCGCTTATATAGCGCGCCTAAGCACGGTCATGCGGAGCCGAAGCGCTACCGAGTAGGTATGTAAGATATATATGGGTGAGAGTCCATGATAAAAATAAAGATGGAACAATATGCAGATGAGAGAAATAAAAATATACGCACTAGAGAATATGGTGGACAGTGGATGGATGCATCTGGATGGCTGGCACTATAGGGCGCTCAAGCACGGGAATGGTGCGCGCATGGCACGCGTTGCATGGGAAAGTTGTGCCTTGTATAGGGATAGCTGTGGGTAGCGCACGGAGTGACACTACAAGTTCATGCTATGTACTCCTTGGTGGGAACTGCCATATCACGCCATGAGAGGCATGAGTCTCTACACCGGCCCATCCATCACCATCGAGAATATACACAACATGGGCCCATGATCTGCTGGCCCATCTCATATGGGATATTATGGAGGTCGGGTGGCCCATATAATACAGAATTTGTCACTGAAGGGGCTTGACAAGATAGCAGAGGAGATAAACAGTCTTGACATCTGAAAGACAGTGAAAATTCCCCACATGAGCATGGTTCACTGGCGCTTTTGCCTCACCCTTCAAGACAAATGAGTTCATCTAAGTATGTTTCGCGTTCGGGCAGCCAAAGGGCGATGGGATCATCCTAAAAGATAATCAAAAAAATACTACAATAAAACTACATAAGAGACTTACACCTGGTGTTCTCCGGCGCCGTACTTGAGATGGCCCATCCAAATGAGACTGTGGATCTTCTACTGCCTGGCAAAACTGAGTCTCATTCCAAGGGTCTGAGTCCACGCCAACAGCTTGTTGAGATAGCGCTTGCTCCTCCTCTTCTATTGCAGGTCTGGAAGCAGACAAGTATGATGTCCGGAGGTTGAAATTTCCATTTGCCTGCAGGCTGAAGTTGTGATGTCTGGTGCTGGCCTGTCCAACAGTTTCACTATGGATATGGTGATTTAATTTTGGGCGTTTGGATGGGCAACCTCCAGCTGACATGACTAAGAGATTGTAACCTGAAGAAAAACAGTATTGAACGACATGCTGATGTGACAAGGGGCTGGAAGTTGGAGGGATATATCCCTGTGGCTGATAGTATGATGACATTGGTGAATCTGTGATACTAGAGCTTCAAAGGAAGCAGTGGGCTCACCAAACAATGCATCAGGCACATGACCAATCAACATTCGTGCTAGTAGAAACAGTACATGGATTTATCGAAAAGTCGATGACAAAATGCATGAATGTAAGCCTTAAATATGGATATCCTTCTGGTACATCAGCTCTCCCATTGAGTGAGCAACCATCAACTCAGTGAGTCCTTCAATGTCCAAAAAATACTGGACATCATCTAGATAAGCAAGTGTAGTGCTTAAGAACTGGGAGACTGACTCAGTAGCGCGAGACTCAGTCGAGACTCCACAGAAAATAACGATTTGATCCTGCACTCGAGTTGCACGGCGGAGTAAGTGTTCGACCTCAGTTTTCGCTGTAGAGAATCATGCCTCTCATGGTGTGATATGGCACTTTACACTAGGAGTACATAGCACAAACTTGCAGCATCACTCTGTGTGCTATCCACAGGTATTCCACTATGAGGCGCAGCTTTCCCGCGCAATGTGCGCCATGCGCACACCATTCCCGCACTTGAGCGCCCTATAGTGCCAGCCATCCAGAAGCACCCATCCACTGTCCACCAAGCCCTCTAGTGCATATATTTCTATTTCTCTCATTTGCATATTGTTCCATCTTTATTTTTATCATGGATTCTCACTCATATATATCTTTACATACCTACTCGGTAGCGCTTCGGCTCCGCATTACAGCGCTTAGGCGCACTATATAAGCGCCAGCAGTACATACTATTACTGACTTACATTTTTACCACTTACTTTTCCTACAACTGCACCTCCCAATTACCTGTTACTACTTACTTACTACTTAGCAGAACATAGTAGAACTCTATTCCTTTACATCTCACACTCTGACATCTCTTGCATCATATTATCACTTAAGTCTAGTCTCTCTATCATTTCCGCACGCGCTTTCCTGCGCTTCGCGCCAATACGCGCACGTGTTCCCGTGCCTTGCTTCAGCACATACCTCTAGATCTTCGCTGCACTCGCTTCCCCTTTAGGGTTGAATGCACTTGTCTCCTCAAGTAACGCAGACTAGGCAATGTGCGACCTTACAACTATTTACAGATACAGTCAGGAGCATCATTTGTTCCTCTCAGTATTGTTGTTTCTACATCACATTTTGAATGATTGAGGTGTCGCCCTTGCCAAGCACTTCATCTGGCAAGCTTTTGACGTACTGAGAGAGGAGATTCTGTGTAAATGTGCAGGGCTCTCCAATTAGCACCAACATCTCATCCTTGATGCTTTTGACAGCGAGCAGCCACGATGGGAGATCTAGTAATCTGTAGATATTTAAATTATGTTTCACTATTTATAAAATAAAAAAAGTCATGACATACAGTGCATCATTCTCGTCATCACTCGTCTCCAGCTCAGATGGATCTTCGTCATCATAGCCCAAGGCCACAGCAAGTGCTCTTTGAATCTCCTGTACCTCCTGTGATGGCTTTGTGAGGCAAAGCTCTCATTGCCTTTTCAATATAGCGTCTCTGTGTCTTTGTATGTCAGTTGAACTGTCATCTGTCAAAGACAATTAATAAAAATCAAACTTACTTTTCATAATGATGTTGGCATCTCTCTTGACTCACTGCAAGTTTTGCTTGTTCTGTTTGATGAGTGGTGGGATGCAGCATGATGATTGTGCAGACTGGGAAAATAGACAAGTCAGCAAGGATATGTGAGAGACCGGCAGAGGGATGTATACCAGTGTATGGTCCATCGCGAATCCACAGCCTGAGGGCCCAGATACGAGACCCAGAAAGGGATAGAAGTTTCTGTGCTGAGAGCGAATGGAGGATCAGCTGTAATACAACATGCATCAGCCACCAATAGCGACTTCGTTGACTTGTCTAATAGGGTTACGTACATACATAGATACTGTTAGCATATTGGTGATAAATCTCCCCCTTTTCATATGCTTCATCCAAGGCATCCATATCGATCCTAACCCACGCAATTATATCTTGTAGTGACACCCTGACCTCTCGCACACGTGTGAGTACTGCACTTCCTACCTTGCGTGCCTCTAGTTCTAAATCCTTGATTATATCAAGCGCTGCGAGGATATCGATGAGCACATTCATCACTTAAGACTCCTCACACTGAATCAATGCGCAGCATAAGGTTTCTGTAAACTCGCGGGATGAGTTGCTGATCACTGCGAATAACTGTTGGTTTATAGATTTCGTATTCCTAGACAAAAATTTTATGAGTGGAGTTACAGTAGCTAGCTGACAACATACCTTTCTTTATATGTCTGTCTATACTTATGAGCAGCTCTTGCCTTTTCTTCAGATGAGTTGTACAATTGAGGTCGGCCCATAGTGAGTGTGCCAGGGAGTTATACACATTGGTTGGTATGCAAGGGAGATTTACTGCATGTTCTGAATGCCCAGGTTGAATACCACTATCCATTCAAATATAATAAGAAAATACCTGAGTCTGTGTATGCACCCTGGTTGGTGTGTGAAGGAGATTTACACCTGGTTGGAGTGTGAGAGAGATTTACACGTGAGGCCTGGTTGGTGTGCAAGGGAGATTTACTACATGTGCGCGTGAGGCCCTGGTTGGTGGTGCCCGAGGGAGATTTATGCGTGGGATAATGATGACATGTTGCAAATAACACACAGCTCCTTACTTAAATTTTCATTTCGGTTGCCTCAGCAAAACATATCAAGTCAGTAACATACATGAAACACGTCACTGTCATGTGAATATGACTAAATCCAAAAATAGCATGGCCCCTCCTAGATGGACGTCAGTTGAACAAGAGGCTTGGTTGCAACCTTGGTATGAAAAATTCAAGGCAAAGCAGGGTGAAAAAAGCAAGAACTACAAGAATTTCTTTGCCGACCTTTGTGAACAATGGTTTGAAGAGTTCCCAGAACCAAGGCTGGTGTTATGACGGTGAGTTGTGTGCAGACTGGGATGATCTAACAGCGACGATCACGACAGTGATACCTCATGCTGAGAGTCCAAGGTCAGCTCCTACAGACAAGCAGGAGTTGCGTACGCTAGCGGAGGCGAGCGATTGTAGCAGTTACAGGCAGAAGGGGTCTCAAGTCCTTCTGAAGGTACAGATCGAATGTCGAGCAAGTAGCTTTAGCAAGACAAGTGGTTCAAGGTAAAACCCAGTAAGATTAAAGTAAGGAACATCTACTTTAATCATCAACCTTATATAAGGCTACTCTATTGTATCTAAGCTCAGCTTGAAGCTGGGTTCTAATCTGCTTATCTATCGAGTCAGAGATACCATGCATGAGGCAGGCTTCTATCTAGGATAAGGACCGTGAGGCGTCCTTCTATCAGTACATGAGGCAACCATGAGGCTTGCCTTCTATCTTGATATCATTAATAGGTCATCTAGACCTATGTCGTCATCTGTCGTCATATGCGGTCCAGACCGCTTATCTAAGCCGGCATCTTCCGGGCTTCTCTTCTATCTTCTATCATCAAGGCCTAAAGGCCCGGGTATCGTGTCTTTGCCGTGCAAGGTGGCAGAGGGTATATCGGTAGCTGGGGGCTCACGCCATGTTACTGTAACAGCCGGGTCACATCACACAGGTAGGACCCCTGACGTTAATGGAGATGGGTGCGGCTCATGATGCACATAAGATGGTGAGTATTCACCCATTAGGCTATGGATAATGATGTGACTAAATACATACGACAAAGAAATTATATACTTGATTCAAAAATAGCCTAGGAGGTTCAAGATCGGGCAGAAAGGGGAAGGCAAATACAATGAGTGTGATCAATGCCGTGGTTCGAAGCATTACTGAGTGCGAAAAGCCCATGTGCATGCTCCAGGAACAGGAGGCATACTCAAAATTGTTCTACACAACTTGTGTTCAGCCAACTGTTAAAGGATCTCTGGAGAAAGCTGCTCAAGAACACAGGACACTTACCAATGGCGAACACATCACTCTTGTGAAGAAGGAGACTGCAATGTTATATGCCCAGGAGTCGCCTGATATCAAGGACCAAGTGAAGCAGTATCTCGAAGACCAGAAGCAGCAGAGAATCCAAGATAAGCAAATCGGACAGAGGCAAATGTGTGGTGATTACTCAAGGTGAGCTCATGTTTATTACATTCAGTGGCACCATATCACCAACTTACCTCTGCTTCAAAAAGAAACCTTGACAAACTTGCAGCAGTTGCTAACTCATTCTTGAAAGGGCTGGCAGAAGCAACTGGGATGTCGTTCTCCCTCCTTGCTGGGGGTCCGTCTCCAGAAGCACTTGGGACAATTGATATCTATAGGTAAGCTTGCATTTTACTGAAAAAATTAAAACCATATCTTACTTGTTCAGTTTTCATGTCAGTCAAACGAAGCTAGGTAACAACTTTAGCACCACATACCCTGGGTTTGATGCCGGTGTCATGGAGCCCTTTTGAGACTTTCTACATCGAGTATACCATGAGTTTTTCTGAGCAATTGAATTCATTAAACTGACTGGGCATTAAATTTAATAGCTGAGGCTGGTGTATCAAGCCCACAACAGCAAGAGGGTAGTAGTGGAACTGGTGGTGACACAAGGGATTCGTTGTTGCACTTGGATATATATAAGTCAGGTAGTGAGCTTCTGTCCTTTTTGGATGTATCATCATCAGGTACCGGCAGCATCATTCATTACTTATCCATGATTGATGTATCATTGTCAGGTACCAGTGGTAGCATCTCTAATGCCTTGTCCACTGGGGATGTATCACTACAGTGGTCTGATATGCAATCAACACAACACAATACATCCCTCGATGGACTCTTCTTACAATCTCCCATCCTTCCAGAATCACTCACAATGGCGCCTTTGCCCCCATTGCCCCCTTTGCACAGCACCTGCGATGACTGGACGCCCCCAGACTTAGATATATTTCTCTCCAATCTGGATGTTCAGATGGGGTTGGAGCCGCTAGCTGGTGCATCTGAAATATCTACTCTTACCATGGTCCCACTTCCCCCTGCATCACCATTCACTGCTAGTACTGCCACCCTGCCTCCAGACACCAGCTCAAGCATACTGCCCACCATCTCTCACACCCCTCAACTGGACACTACTTCCACTCCCCCCCCAGACACCATCTTGAACACACTGCCCACCATCTCTCACATCCCTCCACCAGTCACTACTTCCGGTCACCCTCCAGATACCAGCTCAAGCACCGAGTCACTCACTGGCGAACTTCCTCTCTCTTTGACAACTCCTTCCTTTGACGCGGATCCATTGGCACCTACCCCAGGAAGCAACTGTCTTGATGACATAGACATCAATGATGAACCAGTGCTTGAAACACGCAGGACCAAGCACATCCCCAAGCCATCAACACGCAACGACACTGCAAATACGATCGGCGCTTCTCAGAAGGAAAACAAGCACCCCCAGGCTGAGATGTCTTCAGACCACGGATCCAAGTGAGTTGCGGCTATATCCAATATTCATTCTCAACTTGATTAAATACAATGAACAGGAGGGAGAAAGTGTGATGGGTCCTGAGTCACTCGTTCAACATATCTTGCTCATTCTGTTATCATCATTTGGCCATGCCATTTTAATTTTTGGTAATGCAAGCATAGTATAGTACTTGTAATAAAGACATGTCCTCCCTAAAAAGATGCAATATATTGTTTTCTTGCATGTATGATATAGTTGGACACATTTTGAACATAACAAATGAGACGCTACACACTACTAAAGGTCATGCGGCAATTGACACTCGCGAAACTACAATAAAACTTAAATTTCTTTCATGTGCACACCTCCGCTCTCAACTGAATGTTGTACTGAGATGACCTTGTCCGCCTGACGATGTTGTGGCTGAATTTGCAGTTCTAGATGAAGTTGAGGTGGTCAGTTACAATGGCGAGGATGATAAATGGAATGAAGCAGAACCTTAATGATGTTGAAGTGCTGGAGCAAAATACTTTGTTTTAATGAGCCGGATTGAGTTGAACATTTTGTAGATGAAGTTGAAGTAGCAAGTTACATGGCAAGAATGATGGATAGGACGAAGCATAACCTGGCAAAATGCAAGCACATGAGGACGGTGCGTCTAGGAAAAAGAAAAAAAAGGATTTGAACTGAGAAATCAGAGGAATTCAAAGTGGCGAATTACGTGGCGAGAATGTCGGATAGGACAAAGCATAACCTGGCAAAATGCAAGTACATGAGGACGGTGCGTCTAGGTGAAAGAAAAAAAAGGATGTGAACTGAGAAATCGGAGGAATTCAACAAAACAAGTGGATGTGCAAAGAAAAACATACCAAGCACAGGAAGTTCCTCATAGGCACTAGGTGAAGTCAAAAAGATAGATGAAAATACTATAAAGACAAGATCATAAGCAGGTACAGGCAGGTACAGGCACTCACCTCAGATTCAAGAGAGATCTGCCCTCAATGGACCTGCTCATTGAAAAATCCAGTCAATGGAAGCCGATGCAGAAGAACCAAATATTGGGTCCTACGGGAGGCAAGGGTCAACAGGTGGACAATGTCCATATATAGCATTCAACCTCCGTTTTTATGATTAGTAAGCCTGTAAAGCAGCTGCCCTAGGGATACATCCTGTCTGGATAGTGGACAATTAAACTGAATGATGTATCGGAGTTTCTGGCTTATAGTACAGTATAGATACATCTTTATAACAGTATAGGCTGAAACGAGATATCAAAATGTTTAGGAGCCTGGCATGGACGGCCAACGGAAAACTTATCTCCGGTTCATATAACCGGATTAGGATATTGGACACAGCGACTTGGCAGGTGCCGGTGATCGCCAATCTGGAAGGTGGTCAATGTCACACATCAGGGTGAACGATATTTAAAAGAGGTTTATATGTTGTACAAAATGTGAAGACAATATTTAATATTTAAACTGACATAAAGATGGGTGCACAACTTCAAATTTTGGTGGTGTTTTGTGTGTCATCCAAAATATCAAATATTCACAACCATATTCCCACAGACAATATGTCAACAAATATAATAAATATAATCAGATTTTCCATGTCTGCTTCAATTTAAAGTTTGATTCTTACATAAAACTTTGGAGAAAACTTGAAGTTTTGCCAAAGCTTGACATTTAAATCGAGTTTTAATGTCATGTCATCTGTAAAACTTCAAGTTTTCTCCAAAGTTTTACATGGAAATTGAACTTTAAGTTGAAGCAGACATGAAAAATCTGACTATATTTCTTATGTTTGTTGACATATTGTCTGTGGGAATATGGTTGTGAATATTTGATATTTTGGATTACACACAAAACACCACCAAAATTTGAAGTCGTGTACCCATCTTTATGTTAGTTTAAATATTAAATATTGTCTTCACATTTTGTACAACATATAAACCTCTTTTCAATATCGTTCACCCCGATGTGTCATCACCTTGAACGATTGCTTGTATGTGCATCCATCGATAAAACAGCGCGTCTATGGAATCTCGACACAAACCTCCCAGTTGGTCCACCCCTCCGACACGAAGATGCTGTGCTCTGCGCAGCCCTTTCCGCTGATGGAAAGCTGCTAAAAACGGAAACACGTATGTGTGGGACATTCAAGCCATCCTCAAGGAAGATGGCCTTGAAGCCCTCCTCCAACCACTATCTAATGTGAATTTCACGGTTCTTTAGTAGACACGATGCTAATCTCCCATTTGCAGGTCCCAGCTCGAATGAACGTACGTAACATGTTTCTTGGTCTTTTTAACCAAGTTAAGATCGTCACTCTAGAGCAATGCTACTCGACGTCCACCTATCCAGGCCCGTCGAATACCACCAGCCTTTTTCGATGGCCTACAAAATGGCCCCCAGGTGAGTCGTCTGCTTTTGTTTGATCAGTTCTTGTTCTGACTGTATGTATTCTCAGTCATCCGCAACACGTAGTACCCATCGTTCTCCCGCTCGCAGCACTCTGGCACCTCTTCTCAAACATTTTTTATCCCTTTTCCACCACTCTCACTCGAATGTTGATGAAGCAACCGATCTCCAGCAACGCCCAAGGTGGTCGATCCTCTCTCGTGGTCCTCGTATCGTCGAAGTGGCTGCAGTAAAGGACAGAGAGGTATACATCTTTGCGTGCACTTCCCATCGCCATTGTCTAATCATTTCTGTTCAGGTTATATTCACTGCTCCCCCACCGCCAGAAAAAACGCAGCAGCAGACCCAATCGCACGCCCAGGAATCATCTACGACACAGCCTGCTCCAGGTACTAATCCTACTACACCACGTCGCAGATACCCACTACCCGTCCGATTATTGGCTCATCTCGTGCTTTTTTGTTGCTGTGCATCACCTCAGCACGCTAATGAAAATGCACAACGAACACAGCAGCAAAGCCAAGTCCATGCCCAGGCGTCATCATTACAGACTCAGTCTACTGCCGCCTCGACATCCGCTCCTGCGACTATTCCTACCGCGCTAAGCGCAGCAAGCGCGTAGCCACGGCCCCTCCTATGGCGGACTCATTTCGTTGTCTCTTCTACTGTGCAACTCCCCCACACGCCGATGGACATTAATACTGGTACACTATTTCATGTTTGCTTCTAGTTCTTCAGTGGTCTAATCTCTTCATATCGTTTGGCAACTACGTACATCAATCATGATTACTCGTCATGAAACTCGTGCAATGCATCGTTCGACAATGTCAACCGTTGCAAGAGGAACATTTAAAAAAAATCAGTTTTATGGTCTGTGACCCTACGTCGGACATAGCCCTATTCGAGTGCGGAGTGCTTGCTCTCGGCTTTCTATCGTAAGGTAAGAGGAATATTAAGACGTCGACTAGCACGGATGATGGTTCATTGTCCTACACAACCCATTCCCCGTCCAGATCTTCATTTCGCAACTCGATCTCGTCACCTAACTAGGAGAATAGTCAACGCAGGGAAGATTCGGCAAGAGAATATCATCGAAAGTAGCATGCTTTTGCTAACCGTCGTCTTCGATGAATGTTGTATACGGTAGCCTAATGCGCATCTGCCTCGAATCATGCCCGTAGTAACATCTGATCGGTCTCCTCTGGCACGTATATCGCTGTTTCCAACTTTCAGCGCAGCGTTCATCCCAAAAATCTGACGCAGCGCTCTTGGCTCTTGGGTAAACCTTCACCTCTGCATCCACTCCTGATTCCACGCCATGCGCGATTTCTTAACTGCAGTTCACAGACATGTACGCAGACTGGACCTTGGAAAACAAACCATCTTTCCGAAAGACAATGACAAGGCTGTCTTATAATATAACTGCGGCCCTTGCATGTCTTCGCATTCAGTGTAATCGTACACAATCCACCACTATTCTCTGTAACATCCATATCAATACCTATGCCGCGTTGAAAGCATCTCCCACAGCCTTGATGGCGTCGTCAGCCTGCTGCTTCCCAACTTTCAGCGCAGCATCCATCCCAAGAATCTGATGCGGTGCTCCTGGGTAAACCTTTGCCTCTACCTTCACCCCAAGCGACTTCAACTTCTCGCCATACGCAAGCCCTTCATCTCGCAGAATATCAAGTTCGCAGACGCTAACGAATGCAGGCGGGACCTTGGCAAGCAAAGCATCCGACGCGAAGATAGGCGAGTTGTCTGGCTCTGCCCAGGTCGCAGGGTCAGGAAGGTACATGTTGCGGAACCACATCATCCGCCCTTCGCACAGCCAAACGGTGTTCTGGCACTCTTTCCAAGACGGATATCTCTCGTCGGTGACGGATGCCGTGTTGTCAGTCACTGCAAGCTGGTAAGGGAGACGGACATGTGCAGTGCTCTGTGCTTACCAGGCACAATCAACAGCTGGAAGATGATGGGGATGGGAGGCGTGAGTTCTTGCGCCTTGAGACATGCGATTGCAGCTAAATTGCCGCCGCTGACAAAAGTTATGTTTCATCATGGATTCACACGGGATGGGACGGTACGCACCTGGATGACCCTCCAACCGCGATTTTGTTCACATTCGCGTTGAACTCTGCCTTCCCGTTGTAGTAAATGAATTTCAACGCATCAACCGTGTCCTCGACCGCTGCAGGATATGGGTCCTCAGGAGCCAAGCGATAGTCCAGAGCCACCGAAACGCAGTTGTTATCTTAAACGCAATTAGTAAACTCCAGTCCGACAACGGTCTTCACTGTCCGACCTCACCTTTGCATTGGCGAGATATGAATGAGTTCAAAGTATCGATACTCCCAAGCGTCCATCCACCTTAGGATTCTCAGCTGAAATCTGCCGAATAATCATAGACCGTTACCTCCATGGATATATAACAACACCGGCCACCCTTCTGCAGGAGGAGTTCCTTCAGGTATGAAAGCCCGAATCTTGCAGTTCTGCAGACTGATATCTTTGACAGCCCCGACTGTCCTAATAGGCGAGCCACCTGGGATGTAGGGTGCCTTCCTGATATCCGGATGCCAGGGGATCGTGTGCGGGGGCACGCGGTGGGCTAGATGGATATTATGGAACGCGACGTATTCAGGGTCGAGGCGGGGAAGAATGTCGGGGTGGATGGCGGAGGGAAGGTCTGACATGGTGCTGGTAGGACTCAGGATGATAAGGTGCAATCAAGCAAGGTAGTTCCGTGAAGCCAGTACTTGAATATCGCATTCTCGGTGATGACACTTATGACGAGGACACATGACCTGAGATATAATTGGCCAAGATAAGAGTTTCTAGGTGGGAATTAGAGATACACCAAAGGTCTACTCGCATTTGATCTTGTTTACTAACCATCGGAAGACCGTTCCTTCTTTATGGATTTTCGGTCACATGTCGCAGCTCCAGAGCATGATTGATTAGGTTGCCACCTAAGTAAGATCAAATTACGAGCAGTGGCAGAAAAATAGGAAGTTTGTAGAACCGGCATCCATGTTCCCTCACAAAAAGCAGTCTAAGAAAAAGAGGAGTGATAACTTGAGTCTGATGTCGCCAAGTTAAACTCGACCGAAAGTTGGTCCAGGTCGCTTTCCAAGAACTTCACCATCACAACTGCGTTGATGCAGTATAGGAGCATATCAGCTCTCGTGTGTGATCCATAATTGGAAGAGAGGAAAACGGTATTTTCTGCAGGTTACAATGTTGTCTGTTGCACACGAGTCATCAGTGCCGTCGTTGAGGTTGATCAAAATGTGAGCGTATTACCCCAAAGATACAATCAATAGACGGATCATGATGAGGGGAGCGAATAATTCTAGGAGGCTAGAAAGCTTGCCGATCTGTGCGACGATTTTTCCAAAGACTACTGCCGGTGTTTTGCAGGGTGCTTACTGGCTGATTGAGCAAGATGCTGAACAACATACCATTCACTGCACCTGAACACGATACATTATTTTGCAATTAACCTACACTAGGAATCTCCAAGCCAGCTGCCTTAGCGACTCGAATAATATTCTCAGCCTGGCCAATGTATCAGACACTTTACTGAATAAGAAACCGTACGGACCCACCTGCTTCAACATCGGAGCGTCGATCATCTCCTTACCACCCCCCTCCATCTCTAGGCCAAAGGCGCCCTTTTGAGATGAATGTGCAACTTCCATTTGGTGGAGAATCTTTGCGGCGCGAAGAATTTCTACGCGAGGACGTCGGTCACAGTTAAATTTGGATGGAGATGACGCACCCTTCTCCGTAGGAACAAATGTCGAATGAATGGTATCAACTTGTGTGGGGTGGATAGCTTGCTAGAAACGATAGTCATGTTCAGTATGTGTCCCACTTCAAATCAAGACAGTATTTACCTTCCCGTTGAAACCAAGCCTCCGGCCATCTTCGCATTCGTCTTTTAGATAATTAAGGTCTTTGTAGTTGACACAGACCTATGATGCTCGACTTTAGTTCAAACATGGCAGTGGAATCCACGGACCATATCTATGGCATCCAATCCGAAAGCCTTGGCAGCAGTTGCAATCTGGGAACGTACATATAGAAGCTCAAGCCTCGAAGGCGTCCGCACCACCGAAGTATCAGCACAATCTGTATCCAAATAAGCTTTCCACTTGTGCCCGAGTAGAAAAGCACTATACAGTCTTCTGCTGCAAACTACAGACATATTCCATCAACTAACTAGGAACACTGATAAAGAAGAAACATACGAGTAGAGCGCCCAACTTCCCACCAACATCTGGGCCATACTCCGAAGCCCAAGAAGCAATCTCCCCGAGATTCCATGCGCTGCGGGCGCTTTCGACACTCGCAATGATTCGTATGGGGAATGACGTGGAGGTTCTGGCCCGTGAAATTCGAACGGCTCGCGAGACGTGATGAAGGTCGCGGGCGGAGTGGATCTTGGGCAGTACGAGTGTTCGGACGAAAGGTGACTTGAGCTAGGTGACAGGCAAAACTTGAGTAAGATATGCATGACGGGGATATCGAACACCTACGATTTCGGATATATCGTTCTCAAAAAAAGGCATAGTAATGTCATTTAGGCGGACAGCGATACGCTCGGGGTGCGGAAGCTTGTGCTCTGGTGTGCGCTATCCAAGCGTCAGGCCCAAGATACGGAGAATACGAATGTGCCCACGTACGCTTAGGAACGTACTCAGCCGTTGTCTTGCACTGTCCTTGTCGTGAAGAGAAGGCGGTACGCTGTCCTCGAGGTCGTATATGATGATGTCGGATGGTGTGCTCAAAGACTTGTCCAGCATCCGGTCAGACGACGAGGGTACTGGTCATCATTCAGCTTGAAATCTAGGTCAGACGTGCATGTCTATAGCATACCGTATAGATATGACCGACGAAGCGCCTGGTCAGTCTTGCCATTACCAGCAGTACTCAGTGTACGCATGCACATAGAGCCATATCTCCGAGTCAGGCTCCCGCACACGGCTATACGCGTAGGTGATGCTAGTTGCATTAACAGCATCGACATCGCCACGTTCTGAGGCCTACTACAACAGCTTATTCGATGTTGGAGGTTCCGCCTGAGTAAAGTTGGACTTTAATGATCAGGGAGCAATCAGGGAGTATATCCGGTTCTGACTCATGTGACGAAGAAATTCACAAGCATTTACTATATACGATATCAATGCAACACGGTGACAACAGAATAACGAACAAGGTCAACGAATGAATCACGACTTCCCAATCAACCCTGTCCAATCAAACTTCTCATACATCTTCTTGAACCTCTGTATCCGATCCTTGTTATGCCGATAGTCAACCCTCCGTGGTCGCATCCACCGACGTGGATCAAGATCCAGCACATTCCCAATAATCTCTCCCGCAAAATATCTGCAAGTAAGCACCTTCAGCAACCAATCATCAAGCATGCAAAAAACAAAGACACACCCCGGAAAATCCCCACCGCCTTTATCCCCTTCATCTAACGCCCCATCCTCCTCACCAGTCGCCGCAGACTCTCCTGTGCCCTCAATAACATGCCCGTATCCCTTCTCCCCTTTATAGTCAAACTGCACCATGAAATATGGAAGGTTCGGCACCATCGCGCGTCTGAACCCCCCAGGCCGCGCGGAAAAATCGATAACCTTCTTATGTGTCGACCACTCTGCTTCAGATGCGAGGATGCTCTCCTTGAAGTATGCTGGAATATCGTCGTACTTGTCCCATGTGAGCGGTACACACTCGATGGAGGTATGCTTTTGCGGTTTGAGAGAGATGACAGTTTCGTAGAAGATGACTCCTTTGTCTTCTTCAGCGAACATGCGCATAACGCTTTTCATGAAATTCTATAGGATGTGTCAGTATGCTTGTATGTAGAAAGTGGTGGTTACGCACTCGCACTTCGTCCCAGACGTCATCATCAGCCTCCAGCATTGTAAGGTGATGTTGTATAGGTACGATGAGACAATGTCCGTCTAGAAGTTCCTCATTCAGCGTACAAGAGAGGTAGGCTTGTGTGCCCATCGCCACAACAGGTGCTTTTGGAGGGGAATCGTCTTCACCGTAGCAGAACTGGCATGTTGCGAGGGCTTTTTGAGTCCGTTTGTAGTCTGATCGGGAGAATTGTTCGGAATCAAGAACTAAGATAGAGGATGCAAACCTACCGTGAACAGCAAACTGTCGTTTCATTGCGTCGGTTCGCATCTTTTGCCGCCCAAGTCGTTCCGCATTATCGTCCATGTAGTCAAGATCATTCTGTAGATAGTATTATGAGTGTCAGGAGGAGCACAGAAGTTGTTAGAACTTCCGCACCTGAAACTTGCCATCTCCCATGATGGCCTTTGCGAATTGGGCATCCAAATTCTTTTGGTCTGCCATTCCCGCTCCAAATCGCTCCTGCCTAACCATTTCTCCCAGAGTGATCTCATCGTCATCAGCGTTATACCTGAGAAGTTCTCCCGTCTTCGCATCACGCGTTTCAAACTAACCAGCATATAGTCAGCGAGATGGTATTGAAGAATGCAAATTTACCTTCTCTTTCTTCCTCTTGTTACCGGGCCCCTTCTCTGAGTCATCCTTGCCATGACCAACATCATACATTCGTCCTCTGGCATCCAATGTCGGTAGCACTTCCACGTGCGTCCTGACTCCTCCCTCCTCACCATTCGCCCGTCTCACCTCTGCTTCGTACTCTTCTTCAAGTGTCTCAGCGTTCGGCGCATTCATCAATTTTGCACGCAGAACCTGAGCTTGTAACTTGTTCAGCGATGAAGGCGACATGGCACGACGTGTACTTGTTGACGCCATAGACGGTGTCATGACGTTCGGGATTGGCGTATGTGACTGTGCGAGTGGCGATGCAGCCTGCGATGGCAAACGTAAAGAATCGAGACGCCGGTTCGCAGGCGGATTGGTGGGGGATGGCGTGGATGGGGTACTTCCTGTTGGACCTGATCCAGGACGTCTGAAGGACGAGCTACGCGACGAAGCGCCGCTCGCACCAACATCAGTAAACATGAACCGTTTCTCCCCGCCAGTCTCCCGCCCTCGACCTCTCTCGTCCTTCCGTTCTGAACGCTTGCCTTGACGTTCGTCAAGGATGCGCCGTTCTTCTTTGGCTTCTTCAAATGCTTGCAGCGTACCAAAACGTTCGAGCGCAACTTCTTCGATGGGTTTGTTTTCCTCTTCTGCGGTCTCGTATACGCGCCGAAGACGCATCATGCGCCAATTAGAGCCTGGGCCACCAGGGGTTGTGACCTTTGGAGGTGGGGGAGGTACATCATTATCGATTGAACGTCCAGTACGGATGTCTTGGTTGAGTTCTTTAGAACTGATTTTGATCTGGAAGTATATTTTCGGCTTATGTATGAAGACTGAAGGAGTGGTACTGTACCTTGTCAGGATCAGCTTTGTCAGGTCGTGGTGGTCGCTTGCGTTCGGTGCCAAGAGAAGAAAAGAAGTCGACGCCTCCGGCAGGTATGCGTTGGCTCGAAGAGGATTCGCCGTAGTCCTCTGTAAAAGTCTCGTCTCCTGTGGGTAACCCCTGGGCAGATGGCCTCGACAAATTCAAAGGTTCTGCAATACCACCAGATGGCATGAGCATCCATTCGTCACGTTGTAGTCTCGTTTCCGTTGTCAAATTAGGTGGCAGCGACGGGTCTGCCTCTCCGGCAGTTGCATGACTCGTGATCTTCAGGCTCTCTGCAGTTGGAATATCCGTTGCGAGAAGCTGATGAGCAAAACATGTCAGCGCCACGTAGGCAAGACAAATACGTACTCACCCGTTCTCCGTCGTTGTCGATGTTCTTCTCGACCCACATATCATCTTCGTTGGCGTCATCGTCCGTGATGTTGACCTCTTCTGTGTGAGACTTGCGTTTGTGGGATTTGTGCTCGGACTTGTGTTTTTTCTTGCTTTTGTGATCATCCTTGTCTCTACTACGTTTATGCTTGGAAGTTGAGTGTCGTTCGCGGCCGTCTCCCATCTTGTTCGATGTCGAGCACGGTGACGACACTTCGGACGAGTCTACAGATCAACAAGATACCAAATTTGGTAATTTTGTGGCGAAAGCGTTTAAGCACGAATTGACATATTTAGTAGTGTGACATTGTCGTGGCTTCATATATGTAACAGCTAAACCTTGTCACATCTAGAGCCTTATGTCGAGCGACCTTCACCGTTTCATCAGCGATAACTGTGTTAGGGTAACGTCCGTTCCCCCCGCCATATACACCTCACCTGATATCGCTTTACAGCTTTTTGGTCTTGCAGACCGGAGTATCATCGACTTCGTACAGGCTTCGGGTATGACCCATTCCATATGTTTCCACTTGTCATTACTCAAATGTTGTCTTCTAGCATCGACATCAAAAACGCCAGACGCTCTATTCTCCTCTCTCACTGCTTCTGGCCTTCCAAACACACCCGACGCACATGTATTCATCAACGAGCTCTTCTCTCGCGTCCCTAGGAAAAGCAAACACAAGTCTTCAGCAGACCATACCCGGAAGCAAGCTGAGAAGGAGGCGAAGGCACTGAATGCCCGCAGGTTTGAGTTTTTGCTTGAAGATGAGGCTACCCCTGGTGTTTCGGAGTTGAAGGGGAAGCGGAAGGAGGGAAGTAGCAGCAAGGAGAAGC
This sequence comes from Suillus fuscotomentosus, assembly GCF_016647785.1. Lineage (NCBI taxonomy): Eukaryota > Fungi > Basidiomycota > Agaricomycetes > Boletales > Suillaceae > Suillus > Suillus fuscotomentosus. The sequence goes on from NW_024539600.1 coordinate 180,348, forward strand.
ACAAGGAGGACAGAGGAAGCGGTAAGGAGAAGCGTGACCGGCATCTGAGGAAGAGAGAGCACGATAGCAGAGAATGGGAAAGCGATGAGGAAGAGAAGTATCGGAAGCGACGGAAACCAGACGATGTTGAAACCAATGCGGATGAAGAAGCAATGGACATTCCAGAGGATGAGGATGAAAGAAAAGAACGAGAGCGAGTACAGGATATGAAGGAACGAGATGCGTTTGCTGAGCGGGTGCGTGAAAAAGACCGGGAAAAGACAAAAAAGGTCGTCGAGGATCGCTCCTCTCGTAATGCAGGTGCGGCGGCCGAGGCTGCACAACGTCGACAACTTGCAGATGACGCTGAAGCACGGACGCATGCACTTCCTTCACTGCGGTTGCATTCTCGGCAGGAATACCTAACCAAACGTGAGGTGCAGCAAATTGAGCTCCTGAGGAAGGAGATCGCGGACGAGGAGGCCTATTTCCATGGAATGAAGGTCACGAAGCAGGAGCAGGAGGACTTGGAGCGTAAGAAAGAGATTCTGCGGCTTGTCGAGGAGCGTCTCAAGATCAACGACAAGTGGGATGGTTACATGCTACCTGAAGACTACATTACGGAGCAGGGCAAAATCGACAAGGAGAAAAAGCAGAATGCACTTTACAAGCGATACGAAGAGGCCAAACCCAAGGATGACCAGTTTGTCACAGATGTCGACCAGTGGGAGGCTAGTCAAACGCTGCACAGCACATTTCGGACGGGCGCTATGGACAAAAGGGAGGTCCCCGACGATTACGAGTACGTGTTTGATGAGAGCCAGACCATTAAGTTCGTCATGGACCAGACGCTCAAGGGGGAGGGAATGATGAGTGCCAAGGACAAACTCTTGCACCAACAAATTCAAGAGGCTGAAAAACGAGGTTAGTACATAACTTCCCTCTCTGGTAATGGTATCTGACGGCTTTAATCCAGCGCAAACCATCGATGAAACTCGCAAATCTCTGCCAATATACACATACCGAGAACCACTGCTGGAGGCCATTAAGGAACATCAGGTGCTTATTGTCGTCGCCGAGACCGGCTCAGGCAAGACAACTCAACTTCCGCAGTACCTGCACGAAGCCGGGTACACAGCCAATGGACAGAAAGTGGGTTGCACACAACCTCGTCGTGTGGCTGCAATGTCCGTAGCGGCGCGCGTTGCTGAGGAGATGGGTACCAAAGTTGGGTACGAAGTAGGCTATTCCATCCGGTTTGAGGACTGCACGAGCGACAAGACAGTGCTCAAGTACATGACGGACGGAATGCTCCTTCGAGAGTTTCTGACTGAACCAGACTTAGCCGGATATGCAGCACTGATTATTGACGAGGCACACGAGCGGACTCTGAGTACGGACATTCTTTTTGCTCTCGTCAAGGTGTGTGGTGCTACTTCTCACGGTTTGCTTTAGGTTCTGAGGGGCTCTGTTTGTCAGGATATTGCAAGATTCAGGCCTGAGCTGAGATTGTTGATCTCGAGCGCGACCATGGATGCTGAGAAGTTCAGCGAGTACTTTGACAATGCACCGGTATTTTATGGTGGGTAGCTATAGTTTGCAGATGACAAATGTAATACTAATGTTGTTCGCAGTCCCTGGGCGTCGATACCCGGTCGACATTCATTACACGCCACAGCCAGAGGCCAATTACCTGCACGCAGCCATCACTACCGTCTTCCAGATCCATACAACACAGCCCAAAGGCGACATCCTTGTGTTCTTTACGGTGCGTGCCAGATCCTCATTACTGCATCGTCCTGCTCACTCTTATGCAGGGCCAAGACGAAATCGAAGCAGCTCAAGAAAATCTGCAGGAGACGGCTCGGGCGCTCGGGAACAAGATCGCCGAGTTAATCATCTGTCCAATTTACGCCAACTTGCCCAGCGATATGCAAGCCAAGATCTTTGAACCAACGCCGGATGGCGCAAGAAAGGTCGTGCTCGCTACAAACATCGCAGAGACGTCAATCACTATCGAAGGTGTGGTCTTCGTTATCGATCCTGGGTTTGTCAAGCAAAACTCGTATAATCCTCGTACTGGCATGTCTTCCTTGATCGTGGTTCCGGTAAGTGATGACGCTGTATTATCTTTGTGCTTACAACTCATTTCACTGTGCGTCCCAGTGTTCTCGTGCATCAGCCAACCAAAGAGCAGGCCGTGCAGGTCGCGTGGGGCCCGGCAAAGCCTTCCGACTATACACGAAATGGGCGTTTGCAAACGAGCTCGAGGAGAATACCGTACCTGAAATTCAACGCACGAACCTTGGAATGACTGTCCTGTTACTGAAATCACTCGGAATTAACAACTTCATGGACTTTGAGTTTATGGACCCACCTCCGGGAGAGACGCTTATCAGGGCACTAGAGCTGCTCTATGCTCTGGGGGCATTGAACGATCGTGGGGAGCTGACGAAACTGGGTCGACGGATGGCAGAGTTCCCTGTTGATCCCATGTTATCTAAAGCCATCATTTCTAGCGAAAAGTACTCGTGTACTGACGAGGTATGGGCTTCCATATCTTGAAATAACATGTTGATGCTGACGCTATCCCATCACCAGGTATTGACCATTATAGCAATGCTCTCTGAATCCTCGTCGCTGTTTTATCGTCCCAAAGATAAAAAAATGCATGCAGACCAAGCACGTCAAAATTTCGTTCGCACAGGAGGAGATCACTTCACATTGCTCAACGTCTGGGAGCAATGGGCCGATACGAATTATTCGCAACAGTTCTGCTACGAGCAATTTTTGCAGTTCAAGAGTCTTAGTCGGGCGCGGGATATCCGGGATCAACTTGCTGGGCTTTGTGAACGTGTTGAAGTCGTTATTCAGAGTAATCCGAACGCAAACGACGTCAGCCCTGTGCAGAAAGCTATCACGTCGGGGTACTTTTACAATACTGTAAGTCGAATAATTCGTAGTCGACGCATGAAAGTATACTCATGCAACATTCTCAGGCCCAACTCCAGAAGAGCGGCGACTCTTACCGGACGCTGAAGACGCATCACACCGTATATATCCACCCCTCATCAAGTCTTTTCCAACACCAACCGCCCGTCAAAACGGTGCTATATTATGAGCTTGTTATGACCTCAAAATCATACATGAGGCAAGTCCTTTTTTCGACAAACCATATGCATCTAATCGCTTTGCTCCCCATCAGACAAATCATGGAAATCAAGCCGTCATGGCTAATGGAAGGCAAGTACTATCATTCGAGTTGTCTCCCTCATAATGTTAATGACACCTTTCAGTCGCTCCTCATTATTTCAAGGCTGCAGACCTGGAACAGCTGACCACTGGTGATAAGAAGTTGCCCAATGCAAAAGCGGTTGGTTCGTCGGGGGCAGCTGCTTCATGACGTGCTCCCTTTCGGTAGTGGTCCATGCTGAACTACATTTGGTATTCCCTCATCATGATTCGTATGTGCTCGATAGTAGTAATTTTGCATCGGAGTTGTGGGTGTATTGCCCAGGATCACTTGGCTTGTGGTCTGCATACACCATCGACTTCGTGCATTCCCACCATGCCGCTGACCCACCCTCACTCTCGACCGATTCCTTCTGAACTTACGAATATAAGTTAGGTTAGCTTTAGAATAAGAATAATTTAGGCTATGCATTGAAAGTGTTCTCGACACCTTCAGTGTTTCCTCTGTAGAATCGTTTGATCAGCGGAGACGCCGGGTTGAGCTTTTCATTTCAAAGCCCGCACTTTCCCGATACTTACAACCTCGGAGAAACACATCACCAACACCTACCATGTTGTGCTCCTCGTTCCGCTCAGCAACCGCCTCCCTGGGTCTGGGACGGCGAGCAGTTTCTACAATTGCTCAAAAGTACTCCAAAGCTGTTTATTCGGCTGCTCTTTCGAAATCACCGCAAACGCTCACCAAGGTCCAGTCGGAATTGAACGCCATCTCTAATGTCATCAAGGAGGTGCCCGACCTCAAAGCGTTCGTCAGCAACCCAACGCTATCTGCCAAGGATCGCTCTGCGGGCCTCGCTGTCATATATTCTCGTGCAGAAGGCTCCAAGAAGGAGCCTGTCTCTGACATAACAAAAACTTGTTCGGTGTCCTGTCGGAGAATGGTAGACTCGGAGAGACGCAAGGTGTTATCGAGGGGTTCAATGAGCTGGTTGCAAAGTACAAGGGAGAACTGGAAGTTGTTGTCACGTCTGCTACTCCTCTACCCAGGGATTTGTCCTCCCGGTTGGAGACTATCCTCAAGCAGTCTCAGACAGCTCAGCAGGCAAAGTCGCTGAAAATCTCCAACAAGGTACCTCAATTTTGTTCATAACCTTTTCAAGTCAGTTTTAACGAGTTTTAGGTGAACCCGTCAGTCCTCGGCGGTATTGTAGTGGACTTCGGCGACAAGAGCATTGACCTCAGTGTCTCGTCGCGTGTCAACAAGCTCAACAATGTTCTGCAGCGTGAGTTTCCCTTGTCTCTACATAGTTCAATGGCTGATTCCTTGCACAGAATCCGTATAGACACGCATCTCATAGAGGAGATTGCCGGTGGCCGGGATTCCCCAACCTCACAAAGAAAAGGAAAGCTTAGTCGAGTATTTCTGTTCTTACCCAGCCAATACAATCGCACTTTAGAAAACATGCCCCTCGCAAAGCTGGTATTGAAATCTTTGCTGGACATCGATAGTATGAGGTTGACGTGCTCGAGTAACTGATCTACATGCAACGGATCCAAATGTCTTTGGGTGTCTCTGATCCCCGAGTGAACTCAAGTCGCAAGATAATTTACTACAGGGTTTTCTCAATAACGAAATTTTCCAGTGACGCGCTACCTACCATAGTGGCTTCTGTATTTGCTCCCCATCAGCCTCAGGGCTGAGTTCCGCAGCAACAGTCATGAACCTAAGTAAACATGATAAGCCCCATCAATCAAGATGTCACGGTACAGTTCAAAATCAGGACTTACTGTGCAGCATGTGTACCAGCCAGAACTCTCATGGCGTCCAAGTCTGTCTGAAGTTGTTCAAAGAGGTCTGCTGTTTGCCCGACAGCGCGTGACATGTTCTTCAGACTAGCTGCGAGTTGGCTATATAGCCTGTCTTTCGCCTGAGTTGCATTCATGAACGCAAGCGAGATCTGACACTCTAAGCCGCTAATGGTGGTCGAAAGAGTTCACGTGACAGGTAAGGAGACCGCTTATGCAAGCGTACGCCGTAGATGGATGGCGGCCAAATATTCATTCATTCGCGAATTTAAACAGACGCAGGTACCTTCAGTTAGGCCTCCAGCAGCTCCCTATGATACTTCGGCTGTCAGGGCCCTCCAAAGCGCCTCTTGACTTAGGGTAGACTTTTGATTCTTCGAGTCTGTATAATTACATGGATACAAATATGCAGCACTTGCTGTGAAAAATGATTTCTTTCCCTTTCACTCAATAGTTACTTTATTCTGAAGCCAAGCCATAACGTTAGAGCGGAAGAACCCCATGAAGATAGCCTGCCTTGTAGAACGCAACATGATCCTTGATATGCGATGCTTTGGTTTTTGGATCCACGTAGTACCTTTGGATGATAACTTAGCAGACCAGTCCGGCCTGGCAGATACACTTCGACTTACCATGCGATATCTTTCACATTGTCACCATGAATCTGTGCAGAATAGTATGACGCTGTCCTTCAGGAAGATTCCGTCAAAACAAGTTCAGCGCTGAGCAACAGTCGACGGACCCGGGATGCTCACCCTTTCCCAAGCACACTCAGTGCTGACTCGGAGCACTTGAAGTTAAATGTGCATCAACATTATATCAACGATACTGCCTTACCTTGTATCTGAGGAAGCGAGGAGTGAGTTATTGACAGACTCAGGGGGAAGTAATAGTTGCCTTCCACCATGACAGGGTTTGAGTGCTCGGCAAGTATTTCGTCTCTGTAAGTGCTTTTACCATGATTTAAATTTAACGTTTATGGGCGCTGTGATTAAGTTGTGTTAGCCTGAGATAGTGTTTAAGGTTGGGCCAGCTGCTAGCGATACGGCACCCTCACCGTGTCAATGGCGCAGGCACTTACATGCCAGGTAGTTCCAACCTATACTTATCAGTATACAAGATCCGGACCAGTATTGTTGTAAGTAGCTGCTGTGCCGTGGAGTAGCAAGATCAAAGTCGGAATTTGGTGTCGTTGGACAAGGCCGCCAGTTAGTAGATGACTCGGCAAATCCGGTGTGCAAGGTGTCGGCTCATAGTGGGTTGGTCAGACTCCTCCCTTCGGTATATATATTGACCACGCCAGCATAAGTCTAACAGCGCTTCGAGCGACCCCCTTTGTGGGGAAGAGATATGCAGACGCGAAAAGCAAAATGGACCGCAAACAGCATGATCGGTGCGCTATAACTACTGCATACGCTCCATTTTCTGAATAATATCGGCTTTCCGCATACAGCTGGTGCTGGAGGTGGTCTGGTTGCCAGCATCGCGACCTGTCCGCTTCGACGCATCAAGACCAAGTTACAAGCGCAACGTACAGTCCAAGGGCAGCAGGGTTATCAAGGGGTCCTCGGTATGTTCTCCGGTCCCTCATCTCCGTTCTCATCTCCCTTATCACACCTGACACCCCCCCTGCAGACATCGTGAAAACAACCCTCAAACATGATGGAATACGCGGCATGTATCGTGGTCTTGGCCCCACAATCTTGGGGTATCTTCCAACAATGGCTATCTACTTTGCGATATATGACGGGATTAAGACGCGCTTCGGAGAACCTCCGCTGGGCCAAGTGCCGAAACATGACCGAGTATACCCTGCTGCACAAACTAAGGGCTACCAGCCCGTGATGCGCGACCACCCGTGGACCCTCCACATCCTTTCCGCGATGATCGCCGGTGCTGCGAGCACAACCGTACCAATCCACTATGGGTCATCAAAACACGTTTCATGGTATGAGTTTTTCGTTCAATATCAACTTCCTACAACCCAATTCACGAACTTGCCAACCCGGCTCATGCATGCGATAGACACAATCAAGACGAGAAGTTAGATACCGACATACCTTCGATGCAGCTTTCGCAATATACCGCACGGAGGGCATCCGCGCGTTCTACCGTGGGCTCCTACCCAGCCTTTTAGGAATATTTCATGTAGCCGTCCAGTTTCCCCTATATGAAAAGCTCAAGATATGGGCCCGTGAGTAGCAGTTACCTATTCTGCATCACAATTTTGAAAGAAATGCAGAGGGTGACTCCGATGAGCCGCTACGGAGCGACACAATATTGCTATGTTCTGGCATAGCGAAGATGGCTGCATCCATTGCAACGTATCCACACGAGGTTGTACGCACACGGCTGCAGACGCTCCGATTACCAATAGCTGAGGATGCATCTTCGGACGGCATGGTGAAAACACATGCACGCCGCGGAATCATTTACATAACACGCAAGATTATTCAGAAAGAGGGCTGGACGGGTCTTTACAAAGGTCTTTCAGTCACCCTGTTCCGAACGGTGCCAAATAGTGCCGTTACACTTTTAACGTGCGTTAAAGACCGTAGCATAACCTCACTCTCCGTTGACATAATTGCCAGATATGAACTGCTCATGCGTCACCTTACGGTTCAACAATGAGATATAATTGCACCTATTGCGCAATTGTATATCGGCATTCATCTGCCTCAACCTAAGAGGAAACCGCTTTTTTGAATACGATGAGTTCAAGACTGCATTTAGAAAGACCTTTTCATGTATAGATTTATAACTCAGTGTATAATATCAATATCATCGTGAGCGCATTCCTTTTACCTCGGGTATCATTCGCCTTCCTTTGCTCCGTTCCTTCTGTTGCAGTAATATCTGTGCTATAATCGACGTTGTAATTGGCCGGGGCCACATAGCTTTGCTTGGCGTCCTCCCACTTGAAGATGCGACCATGACATTCTCATACTTTGCCAGCGGACAGTGTGTGTGTTCAATCAGGATTAGGTTCAAGTTCCACAATAAAATAGAATGATGCGCCTCTTTCCCTTTCGTTAAGCGAGGGTTCCATTTCAGACGCACCCTTTATCCGGCGTGTGTATGTGAAGAGAGCGATGTAAACGTACACCCTTGCTGTTCTAACCGGGTATTTCCCGAAAAAGAGAACTTGTATGACTGAGAGCACCAATACCAAAGAAATAAAAGCCATACCCCGATCCAGTCCAAATCAAGGAGACGTCCGTCTCCCTTCCGTATAAGATCCAGACCGATCAGACTGTATACGCGATGTTTGTGATCGTTTCATCATCATCATTATTAAAGGAGAATCTGCCTAGTCATATGGTAACCCAGATGGCATATATGGTCAACAAGGTTTTGGCACGAGCAAAAAAAGAAAAATGAGGACTGTAAAGATGTATGAGAAAGCGTTCGAAAAATCCAAGTGTGCGTCCGTCCTCCTGAGTAAGGAGCGTCCGTCCCAGCTGGCATGGTCCACATGCATGCCGAAAATTGATTGTTGGAAAGAGCGTAAGCAGTTTGAAGATGAGAGGGCATGTGATTCGTGGGCGGCATACGGGCAGGGGTGGGAAGACGTGACCCGTCAAGTATATGCAATCACAGCTGTGGGTTGCAATATATGGGTGCAAGGAGTGGCAGGATGGTGTCCGTGGGGAAAATACAGGGCAAGTGCTGGGAGTAGGAGCAGGGTAGGGAGTAGGAGTCCGAACGAAAAGTCTAGTGCGACTACCACAAATTACCGAGGACCACGATAACAACGGATGTATGGTAAAAAGCCAGCCTTGCAATGAAGGAAAAAGGTGCGGTGGAATGGAAAAGCGAAGGCTACAGAAGTGGTGTGATGCGGGTTAGAAAGTGCGAACTAAACGGCGATGAAGGTGGGACAACAATATGAGGGCTGCGAAAGGTATCCGAAAAAATATACAATCAACGTTGAGAGGTCGAAAGTGAAATAAAGTAAAGTAAAGCGCACAAAAAATCCTAGTGATCTTGCACTGTATCACCAGTCTCACTTAGAGTTTCCACTTTAACTCCCCGTGATGAACTGACACTTCGTATGTCTCGTCCTTCTTCTGCTAATTCACGACTCATGATCGCATCATCTCTGTGGTCCTCGGCCTCCTCAACAGTGGGCCCTGCAAAATCAGGTTTGCGCAATGCTTTCCTAAATGCATCCGCCATGATGGCTGCATCGGCTCCTGAAAATGGACCGGTGTCGCCTGCAGAGTGGGCCCGTGAGATATCGGATGCACCATCCGGAGATACGATCGATGCAGGCCGATGCTGTTCTGATGATGTCCGGCCAGCCACCGCACCTGCTATCCCAGCCCCCAACAACGGTAGTTGAGGAGAGTTGGAGTTCTGGGCATTGGCCATCATCGGAGACGAGGAACCTATGGACCCTCGATTCGAGAGCTGTCCACGTCTTCGTAGACGGCGCACGATTAACCAAATCAAGACACCGCCAGCTACGATGGCGAGAAATCCGAGTACCACGATGACTGCTATTGCCCAATGAGGAAAAGGTGGACTTGAGTTGTTTGACTGAACATTTCCCGATGGAAGCGACGATGTCCCAGATGCATGTGATAAAGACGCTGATGACAGAGCAGCCGCAGATGACGATGCGGCGGCGGCAGATGACGACGCGGCGGCAGCAGATGACGACGATTGCATAGACGAAACAACAGCATCTGCATATGTAGTTTCTTCACGAACATGTTAGTTGGGACATAATAGATTGTGCGACACAGACGCACGAATAGCCAGGAACGTTGGATTTGTGGTGTAAGTGCCATTGTCCAGACCATTCTGATTGGTCACTACCCAATAAAATGGGTATGAGAAATTCTGCCCTGGCGTCCATGAAGTGCCTTTGCTTCCGAACCAAGTATCATTCACTTCTGCATTCATTTCGCCTGCACTAGTGGTCGGATTT